>NW_027096923.1:0-40000 GCF_019320115.1 Miscanthus floridulus
CTGCTCCGGACCAACCCCCTCCAGCACTCCTCCTCAACCCACCTCCGCCGGACCCCCGTCCGCTCGCCGCCGGTGCTGCCCCACAGCCCGTCGGCGCCGGTGTCACCCCACAGCCCACCGGCGCTGCCCTGCTTCGCATCCTTGAGGCCTTGAGGGGACGGAGACGAGACGCCGCCAGTCGCGCCTTGCCACCGTCGGCCGCGGCCTGCTGCAGCTGCTTGAGGGTGTTGGAGAAGCAGACTTGGACGGCCATGGTGGTGTCCGGCAGCCGCAGCGCGCAATAAGTCCATGTCTTGGCCAGCAGACGTTCAACGCCAAGCAAAGCTGTCACGTCCCCTCCAGGTACCGGGACTTCACCTTGTCGTTGTGGTTCACATTTATAATTCTTGCACTTTAATTTCTCATTTTTCTTCCACCTGTGGGATATTATTTTTCCACATTAATTTTTGATTTTTCTTCTTCCACCTGTGAGAGGTTCTTCCCTTGGAACTATGGCCACCAAGCATCCACCTCCATTTGCAGCAGCTTGCAGTTCCTCAAATCAATATTTGTAAATTTAAGCTGTATAGTATAGGAATGCGATATTCTAAATAGATTCTGACTCAATGTCTTTAGATTCCGGTTGGAGCTGTTTGATAAGATGCTTGACAACCCAAAAAGGATTGTATTTGAGAGCACGCAACAATGGTAAGTACATGTTTTGTTAGTGGCCTTTTTCATGTGTTGGAGCTGCTTTTCTCTCTAGGATGACGTTAATGTGATTATTCCCCATTTAGATATGAGGTCCCTCTGCGACAAGAAGAGGTTAATCTGTTGCAATATGGAATTAGTTTTTTTCTAAATGAATAGACAAAACTAGGTACATTCATTTACATCTTATCTAATCTTGTTTATGATTCTTTTCTTTTTAAATTTATATGTAAATGATCTGATGCATGGACACATAATTAGAGAACAATTTAATATACATAGATTTCAATTTTGCTATCACAAATCACCAATATTCTTTCATTGCACTTTGGCTTGTCATTTTGTCAATTACCATTGTTCACCTTGTTCTGGAAGCTCACAAGATTTTCAATTCTTTAAAAGCATCTACCGTGTTCTGCATTTAACAACGGTCAATGGCACTTTCAATTGCACATGTATAAAGGATCAATGTTTTGCCATCTGCATCCATGTGAATTTGTTTGAAGTTCTCCTTTGGCTGCCAAAAACGATCTGGATATCGAACCTTGATCTTTGCTCCCTCTATTCCAAGTTGTTGTAGGATCTCTGTTGTCAAATAGTCAATTTATTTAATCATCAATATGTCAATATTTGTGTAGATTGAGAACATAGAGTTAGTACTTCTGGATTCTTCATTGAAAACACATTTACATTTAGGGAGGGTTTGATATTTATTATTGGAAAGCACATCATTTCTCTTCTACCTGTAACCTGCCTTCCTATACTAGTATTTCAGTTCATGCTAGCTTATAGAAATTGATACGTGGTTATATTCATGAATAATTGTGTGGAGCAGCTATTCTTATAGTTGCCATCTAGTGCTGCATTCCTAGCTACCAAATATCTAACAATTTTACAAATATTATCTTGCCACCTTATTATATCCGTTCTTTTCTGCAAGAGAGCAGCAGCTCCATGTTGTTCAAATTCTAGCATGCATGTTATATAGAGTTTTTTTCATCACTTAGCCACGGCCAACTGTTGCTCTTTCAGCTCTCTGTATGGTAGAATGCTTTTGTGCACTTTACATATGTGTTGACTTATCATGTATTATTTATGCTTGGTGATAAATTTGCTCAGTCCATTGAACTAAAAGATTTGATCTTACAAATTTCATCCGGCTAATTACAATGTTTTCCTTTTGCAACAAAAGATTTGTGGCTTGAAATGTGATTTGTGGCTTGAATAGGTTTCCATACACGCAAGGTATCTTTGTTTCTTGGTTTCTAGTACATGTTAATAGCATGCCCTTTAATAGCATGCCCTTTAACTATGATATTTAATTTTTCTCCCAATATGATTTTTCTATATTAAGTTTTAGCTCCCTCTCCCGTCTGCTCGGTCTCCTTCCCTCCCTCCGCCGGCACCGCCCGTCCCTCCCTCTCCGTACCACCACTGCTGCGCCGCTGGCCATCTATCCGTCGTGCCTCCCGCCACGCCGCCCCACAGTGATGTGCCGCCGAACACACACGTTGATTGCCGAGCTTGCATCATTTTGGATGGAGCCACCTGGTCCCTCAGGTTTCCTTTACCCTCCTTATTCATGCATCTCGCTTTGATGCCCCATTAAAGTAGTGTCAAATTTGTTTGACTATTTAGATTCCCTGATATGGTTACTGTCTGTTAAAGAATGATTACTGTGTTTCCACTTCATTTTTTATTTTTCCTTTTATCTTAGTTTTGGTAAGCATGATGCAGATATAATTCTTCAACATCCTGTTGAACTTCATTAATTCATTATGCGATGATCTAATTGGTTTCTTACAACCATACACATTGATTCAGCTTTGCATTGTTTTTTTCAGAACATACATGTATGTTTTTACTTATGGCGTGATTATAGTTTCATAAAGCAATTCTATTTATTCTATATTTGCATAGGATGCCCATGCTAGAAAAGGCCTTGGTTCGTCAACTAACAACAACAACAACAAAGCCTTTAAGTACCAAACAAGTTGAGGTAGGCTAGAGTTGAAACCCAGCAGAAGCAATCAAGGTTCAGGCACGTGAATAGCTGTCTTCTAAGCATTCCTATCTAAGGCTAAGTCTTTGGGTATATTCCATCCTTTCAAGTCTCCTTTTATTGCCTCTACCCAAGTCAACTTCGGTCTTCCTCTGCCTCTCTTCATGTTACTATCCTGGCTTAGAATTCCGCTACCCACCGGTGCCTCTAGAGGTCTCCGTTGGACATGTCCAAACCATCTCAACCGGTGTTGGACAAGCTTTTCTTCAATTGGTGCTACCCCTAATCTATCATGTATATCATTGTTCCGAACTCGATCCCTTCTTGTATGACCGCAAATCCAACGCAACATACGTATTTCCATGACACTTATCTGTTGAACATGTTGTCTTTTCGTAGGCCAACATTCTACACCATACAACATAGCAGGCTAATCACCGTCCTATAAAACTTGCCTTTTAGCTTTTGTGGTACCCTTTTGTCACATAGGACACTAGATGCTTGCCGCTACTTCATCCACCCTGCTTTGATTCTATGACTAACATCTTCATCAATATCCCCGTCTCTCTGTAGCATTGATCCTAAATATCGAAAGATATCCTTCCTAGGCACTACTTGACCTTCCAAACTAATATCTTCCTCCTCCCGAGTAGTAGTGCCGAAGTCACATCTCATATACTTAGTTTTAGTTCTACTGAGTCTAAAACCTTTGGACTCCAAAGTCTCCCGCCATAACTCCAGTTTCTTATTCATTCATGTCCGGCTTTCATCAACTAGCACTACATCATCCGCGAAAAATATACACCAAGGGATGTCCCCTTGTATGTCCCTTGTGACCTCGTCCATCACTAAGGCAAACAAATAAGGGCTCAAAGCTAACCCTTGATGTAGTCCTATCCTAGTTGGAAAGTCATCCGTGTCTCCATCACTTGTTCGAACTCTAGTCACAACATTATTGTACATGTCCTTAATGAGCCCGACGTACTTCGTTGGGACTTTATGTTTGTCCAAAGCCCACCACATAACATTCTTTGGTATTTTATCATAAGCCTTCTTCAAGTCAATAAAACCATGTGTAGGTCCTTCTTCTTCTCCCTATACCGCTTCATAACTTGTCTTATTAAGAAAATGGCTTCCATGGTTGACCTTTCGGGTATAAAACCAAATTAGTTCATAGAGACCTTCCTGGTTCGTCAACTAAAAGGTTCTTTTTTTCATTTCCCCTTTATGTTTTACTTATCTTATTTTAGACATTCACATTGAGTCAGCACTTGCAACTACATTGTTATGTGGATTGAGTTTGTAAATTTAAGCTATAGACTATACGAATGCAATATTCTAATTAGATTCTGACTCAAATGTCTTTAGATTCCGGTTGGAGCTAGTTGATAAGATGTCTGACAACCCAAAAAGACTTGTATTTGAGAGCACTCAACAGCGGTCAGTACATGCTTTTTTTAATTTTAGTGGCCTTTTTCATGTGTTGTACCTGCTTTTCTCTGTACGATGATGCTAATGTGATCATTGCCCATTTAGGTATGAGGTCCCTTTGCGACAAGATGAGAGGTTACCCTCCTCTCCTCGTAGAACCTCTGCATCAGCTCCACCAAATAGAGGTGCAAAGGGGAATGGATGTACTATAATTTTAATCTGTTGCAGTATGGAGTTAGTATTTTACAAATGACTAGACAAAATTAGATACATTCATTTACAGCTTATCTAATCTTGTTTATGATTTTTTATTTATATTTATATGACCTGATGTATGTACACATAATTAGAGAATAATTTAATATTCATGGATTTTAAATTTTGCTATCTTAAATTTCCATTATTCTTTTCATTCCACTTTGGCTTGTCCTTTTGTTAATTAACACTTTTCATCTTGTTCTTAAAGCTCAGAAGATTTTTCTATTCTTTAAAATCATCTACCTTTGTTGTTTATTATTTTCCTTGTCTGGTCATGACAGTGATGACGACGACTTCATGCCCATTCCCAACTCCCGTTCATCCTCACACATCGACAAATCTAAGGATGTTGGTTCGAGGAAAACTAGGCAAACACGAGCAGGATTGTCGACCCGTGCATGTACAGAGGTGTATACCATTTATTTACTTCTGCACTTTCTTTTCATAAGAGTAATCATTCTAAAGCTCCTCTTCGTATGTATCATTAGTTTGTTTTTTCCTTCAATATACCACAAATCTACTATCATGTCTTTGTTGCCAAATCTCTACTTTTCTATATCTGTTTTGCTTTCTACTACCCCTGCAAAAAAATCAACTACACTACCCCTGCATTAGTTTATCATTCCTACATCCCTTTACCCAATTATTAGTTTTTTTTAATTTGTCTTCTTCTCGACTACCCATGCATCAGTTTATCATTTCTACAGTTGCTTCCTAGAATTCCGAGTGTCTCTTCTTTTTTATCCATTCTTGTCCTTACTATTTCTAAAATTCTTGTTATTTGTCCCAGGCAAGATAAAGGAAAAAGAGAGCTACCTGTCGTTCTTCCATTGTAAATGTTCGGTGCAATCTTAGAGATGTTATTTTCACCACTAACTTGTTGAACCCACAACAATATGCTGCTATCGAAGCTGATGGGTTTGGTCATTTGCTGAGAATGAAGATCGATGCTATCGAGAACAAGAATCTGCTAACCTGGCTATTGGACCACACTGACCCTGATCGTATGTTAATTAGGATTGGTGCAGGCAAGGTCCTTCCGATCACCCCACAAATAATTAGCATGGTTCTTGGTTTGCCTATAGGTGGTGAAAACTTCAAGCAATACTCATGGAAGGAAGGTATCATATTTCGCCAGCAACTTATCTCTGATCTTAACTAAGGTCTCACCAAAGATTATGACATACATATATAAAACCTGCAACAACAGATCTTAAAGGGAAATGTGAACCCCCTCATGAAGAGATGCTTCTTCATGATACTTTGCAACAGGATTCTACTTCCCAGCAGCAGTAACACCATTGGTTCAGTTGATATCAAGAGGACAATGGATCACCAATTGTTCGGAGTTGTTGACTGGTCCTAGGCTGTATTCAATGATCTCCAGATAGTTGTTCGCAGCTGGCACGCCTCACCTTTTATGATAATGCTTTGATAGATCGCTTAACTGCTGTTGATACAACTATAACCACTGATGGTGCACATACTTTTGGTGTCCAACCTGTGAGTCAACTATCTTATCTGTTATATTCCTATTCTTTTTTACAACCATATTATTAAGAAGCTTGTTTTCTTCACTTCAACGCTATCTCTAACAGTTCAAGCCATGGAGTACTACCTGCTATGCTGCTGCAGATGTCCGTGGTGCTCCCTGTCATAACATAAATGTTCCTGCGGTAGGAATACCCAATTTAGACATTCCACGCCTCTAGGATTTGTTATCTGAACCGATAGATGATCTGACTGGCCCACATAGAGAGAGAGTACAGGGTTTCTTTTCTGAGTTTGATCACACACTCTCTCAGAACAAAAGGTCCATTGAGAATTCTATTGCAAACATTGTGAGAGCCCAGCTTCTAGATGATCTGCCTATGTTCAAGTTTTCTGGAAAGAGACTAACCAAGAAGCCATCCAAGATTTATTCACCCTTCAAGCATGGCATTCTGTCTCGTCCTCCACCCAATTTAGAGTTTTCTTTGCGTATGCATGCCTTCCTTTGTGCAGATGACTCTCCATTGAAAAGGTTCATTCTGATTTCATTTTCAAGCTTTCATTCGTTTCCTTCCATACTCCAGAATGCTTATTGAATTCTATTCAGGAAAACTTTGATGCACTTTGGGACTGGTTTTTTATTTGTATGGCAGCCACCAATGATTTCAACTTGATGAACACCACCAGATTCTAAAGTTGAGGCCAATCTTTTCTTACAATGCCTGTGATGTCATAACTGTTGATTTGAACTTGATGATGCTGGTCATCAGTGAGGGACTTAAGATCAACGATTTGTTTCATCGCAAACCGTAGATCTTCAAGTTCCACACTTATGGCAAGTTTCATGCATTACATTTGACTGAGGCTAAACCACACCTTCTTTTCACATAAATGGCCGGTTGCTATGTGGTTTTCTATGGGAAGACTCCTGGGATTTACCTGACTTGGCAGGAGTGCAGCAAGCATGTTCTTGGAGTCAGAAATGCTATATACAAGAAGTATAGCAACTATGAGCAGGTTGTTAGATTTTCAGGCAGCAATGAGAGATGTCAATCTATCTCATGGAGCAGCAGCTCCCCTCCCCTATGATCCGGTTCCTCATGTTGCTACTCCTCAAACCATTGCTCCTTCTGATGGTGATGGTAAGCCTGGTTGCTCTAAGAATGTGTTGATTATCTCACTTGATATCTTGCTGTTTGGACTGTGGATGAAGGTGAGCACTACTTGGCACCACTGCTGCCCCACTTAGGCCTGTGATGACTAGAACTAGAGGATGAATGAGCTATTGTTGTGTCTTACTAATCTGTGTACTCCATTTATGTTTGCGATCTTCTATCTGTTGTTCAAGTACTGCTGCTTACTGATTAGGCTGTTGATGTTGGTATTTTGCCTTGCTTCATTGGTAGTTTGTAAACTTTGAGCAGCTATGACTCCATGGGTAATTACCTAATTAGTCTGAGGCTTTTTTCGTTTTTTTATTCTGAGTGTCATGAATGAGAACAACAATTAGTCTCAGGCCATGTTCTTGCCAAATTTCTTTATTTCATATTGATGTAACCTTTTGTTTGGCTGAAATTTGGTTAAACTGAACCTTACATGCTTCAAATCTGTTGTCTGTTAGGATTATGCACTTGTTCATTAAGCATTGTTCCTTATGCTGCTGTCTTCCTTGTGATCTATTCCTCCCTGTCGTTGGTTGCTGGTTGTTGCCCAGCCAGGCTAGAATCAAACATGATCTCCAACTGGTAGTTGGAGGTAGTTGATGCTGGACTGGGCTGTATGCTTGAAATCAAACACTAGGCCGGCTGGGACAGGCTGTGCAGCTGCAGCAAATTAAACAAGGAGGCCTGTGCACTATGGACCAGGCCGAGCCACCCTTGCGCCCTATATCAAACAGGCCCTAGCTGGTTAGGGTTCTTGTGCTACAATATGTTCACGTGAATCCGATCTGATACGATACTTACATTTTTTTTCTTTAGAATTTTATGGTGATATTAGGCGATGTGTTAACCTCTATATATACCGGCTCAGTCTCTCAGAAGTGTCGCTTTTCCCAATCGGTTGGTTTTTGTCACTTCTCTACAACTAAAAATCAAAATTCAGGTGCTACATCCAAGTGCCAATCGGTTGATTTTTGTCACTTCTCTCTATAACTAGGAATCAAAATTCAGTTGCTACATCCATGTGCCAAAGCTCGGATTTTCTGTTATAACTACAATTACAAATTTGTTGTGTTACATGTAAAGGTGGGAAGTCGTTGTTGATAAATAAAGGAATAGTTTGATATATGCAAGTAATGCAACGGGTTTAAGCTTCGGCACGACGCACTAGTAATAAACTTAAGTAAAGGGGCATTAGACAACACTCAATTCCATACGAAGAGACAAACTGTTCCTGCATTCTTGCTCAGCAGGATAGCTACCCAAAAAATATGCCAAATAAGGTTTTACAGAAACCGATACTGCCTTTCAGATAAAACCAACATCCAAGTCACAGAGCATCAACAACATACAACTGGAGAAGGAAATCGAAGTTGCTATAAAGAGAAATATGACGTATCTAACATCCATCAGCACTAGTACATTTGTGTGGGAGGTAATAAAAAAAAGTAAGTACAAAGAGAAATATGACGTATCTAACATGCCAGCGTCAGATGATATCAACTACTCCTTGCACGCACTCCCCCATCGGCTTGCAAAACATGGCATCCAGAACACATCTGTCCCAACCATGGTACTGATAGTAACCACCAAGAATGTGCTGATCCAATTGGACAATGTCCATTACACTACACAGATTTCTGGCTGTAAAAACGGGTCCCCTTCCATCCTTAGCGCTACGTAAAAAGGAGTATTGACTGTCACTTCCTCTAGTTAGCAATCAATTTGGAAGGTGGCAACTCAAAAGTCAGCAAGTCAGGTACCTGATCCAGAAAAGAAAAAAAAACATGTAAGACTCTACCTGCTTAAAAATTAAGGATTGCAGGAAGCCGTAGAAGGCAGTATGTGCACATTGTGTTCCTCTTTGGGGGTATAATGATTGCACAGAGCCCATTTATGCATCCACTCCCCCACTGAGCCCTTCAAAAATTTATGCATCCATTTACTTCTGAGGCAATCCAAGTACACAAAATAATGACTAGAACCCACGACAAAGTCTCGCTAGGATCTAATCAAAACAACATGACCAGCCACCAATGTCCTAGCAATTGTCAATGAAATTTAAATTGATAATAAACAGCATGGTGCCGACTCTACAAACACATCAAGTGGAATCTGTTATTCATTGAAAACACAGCAAAGGATGTCAATAATGGAAACCATAGGGGAATGTATGGGGGAAAATTCATTGGCACAAACAACAAAAGCTGGGAAATAGTTTTTTCTAGGAAAGATGAGCTATACACAATATACTGTTCCAAATTGTAAGTCGTTCTGGCTCTTCTACATACATAGGTGCATAGCAAAAGCAATATACTTAGAAAAGCCAGAACGACTTACAATTTGGAATGGAGGGAGTACTAGCAACCTAGGGAACCAAAGCGCAAACATAGAATTGAAGAAACTAAAATCCCACAGATGCTCAAGCTAAAATGAAATAGTTTGTATAGCTCAACCTGGCAACAGCGCTGTTCCAATCAGTATATATTTGTATTACTATGATTAAAAGAAGTTCACAAACCATGTTCATACCTGAAGACATTAGCAGAATCATAATTGTAGTATCATGAGTCCTAATTCCAGCCGTAATTAACTAGTACCAATCAAAAACATCCCCAAGATCATCATCATCACCACCATTTCCAAGATCATGCTCTTCTTGCACATCAGCCATCTGTCCGCCGTGCTCTTCGTTCGACCAATTTGAACTATTTTCCTCGTTGAAATCATCCAGTACATTCTAGAAACAAAGAAAATAAGTTATAAATCTAATTGGATAAACTTAACATAATGTATGTCTGTTCAAGAAAAACCTCATTTCCAGGGCCTCTTTCACTTGATGCGCCATCTTGTTTTTGTGTATTGTTAATCTCTGGCAGCACAACATCTTCAATGTTGAGCTGCTTAATTACCTTTTTGAAATACAAATTATCTGCAGAGAAAAGTGAAATTGGTAAATGACAAGCACTAAGCTAGATGAAAGATTAGAAAAAAAATGCAGGTTGACCCACTAATTAAGCGACATCTCACCTCCTGAGCGATGAATTATAGCATCATGGACTAGCAATGGATTTTTTTTCTCCTCAGATTTAAATTTTTGCCGCACCTGATGGCGAGTCTTATCAGGGAATAATTGTTGTATCATTGCAAAATCGCTACCAAATTGTCGAAGACCCTGGTCCAAAATTAATACAATAACATCTTAGCAGAAGATCTAAGGTCATATGAAATTACATATAGCATTCCAAGCGCTTAATTTGTAAAGAAAAATAAACCTCGTAAAACAAGTCAGTATCTGATTTTGACCATTTTCCTCGGGCTGGTTTGTTCATGTAGGATTGGTAGTTCAATTTTGTTGCATTTTGTACATGGTTCTCTGTTCCATCATTGTCAAAGAACCTAGCTTCCTCATCTCTGTAGTCCAAATCATCCATATCTTCTAGTTCAAAGCTTCTGTGCATAAGATAACATATTAACGAAAGAATCGAATAAATGCAAGTAAAAAATTAAAACTATAGTACTCAGTTTGAACCTTTAAATTTTAAATTTTGATCAAGGATGTTTTAAATATTTTAATCTTCAACTTAAATTCAGACAAACCAATCAGCCATTTAAAAAAAAATCATGGCTTTTAAGCTGCATTTCCAGGTGTGAAATAAAATGTCAGGAATGGAATACATAGCACAAAAAGGCTTTTATGCTGCCAAAACAATCAGAAGTTGCTTTTGGAAGGGTCTTGGCTATTCAACAGGTGTATATTATATGAAATAAAATGTCAGGAATGGAATACATAGCACTAGCAGAGTGTGATAGAAGCTTTGATGCAGTCCAAAAAAACTGAAGAATGCAAATAATGACTCTGGAACCAGCAAGAGCAACATCAATGTCATCTTGAAATAGCTTATACTCACTATATCTAGATGCATAGCAAAAGTTATGAACCTGGAAAAGCCAAAATATCTTATAATTTGGAATGGAAGGAGTATGAAATACAAAAATATCCCCTTTGAAAAAATAAATATCTAAACATGCTAGTAAAAATAATTTTGCTAGATGACATATCTGGATGGAAAATTGGAAAGTATGGAGTGGTACACTGGTCCAATATGTTCATTTATGCCCACCCAAATGCCCCAAATCTACTTTGGTTAGATGATATCATACATAGAGAAATAGAAGAAAAAAGAAGTATACCTTGTATTAGAGGATGGCCCAGATGGAGTCTCTTTTGGCTGAAGTCGTCAAGAAAATCATGAGAATTAGCCAAAAAAAAAACAAATATAACAAAAAATTGCCACAAAACTCACATTAACACGCGCTCTAGCTTCTTGTAACAACCTGAGATGTGCTGCACTTAGCTTCATGGGATCTATCTTCTCACTTTCCAGTAAAGTCTTAATCTCTAAAAAATTAAATACCCAATATACAAGAGTGAAAACTCACATTATGCAAAAGTGAAGCTTTGATACTTTTTTTTTAGCCACCAACCTTTTGGTGTCCTCTGACGAATTCTGTGGGTTAGCTTCTTCTCAGGCTTCGCTGCCAATTCATCCTTCAAGGTTCTTTTGCGGCCCCGTGAAGACACCTTGCTTTTATTTTTTTGAACTTTCTGCTGTTGTGACTCTTCTACACCAACCCTTGACTTTTTCCTAGCCTTACGCTTATTACCAGTAGTGTGATCATCACCACTATCATTATCTTCTTCAGCTAATGAAGGTTCAACACAATCTTCATCAAAATAGTCATCAACAGTGTGATTAGGTGTCCCAACTTTTTGCAACTTTTTCCTGCAACATAGTTTCATAGATGATGCTATTTCTCCAACATCCGAATTTGGTTGCTGTTCAACAGTATGATCTAGTGGCTCCCTCTCGTGGTCCTGATCATTTGAATATTGGTCCTCGGTAATAGAATGCTGAAAGAAGAAAAGGAGAGTAATGAGAAACCTTGTAGCAGTCATGTAAATATAGATCATTACATCTTCTAAGCAGAAATATACTGACCTTTTCAGTCATCTGCTGAGATGGGTTACTTAAATTTTCATCAGTCAATTTGTCACTACAGGAATTGCCGATGTTACGCATCTCAGAATTGGTATCTGTAGGAGTACCTACCCCAGAAGCATCCGATAGAGCAAAAGATACAGATTTTGATTTTCCCTTTCCTCTTCCTACAGTAGGTTGAGACTTAAAAGTGAGTACAGCTGTAATGAATATTTTTGCTCTTTATGAGAATATAAGTACCGAGGATATTACCCAATGAAAGGCGAACTATTAACCATGATAACAAAAATTATTTCTGTACATCGCAATATGAATAAGGGCTATGCAGATAATATCACTCAATTCGAAAAAGCTTCAACTGATAGTAAAGGAACATGTGATACTTTATGTCTTGGTTCCTTAGCTAGATTAAGCAAACTATGAAGGAAGAACAAAATTAACTGGAAATTGATCCTTATAAATATAATTACATTTTGACGTAGCTAAGCACAATTGATATAATAGTGTTATGACATGAGGAATTATGTATAGAGGTACAGGGAGAACCCACAGACCGCACCAGATTAAACCAGTGCTGCCCAAGACAGACATGTAGGTACTAAGCGACACAATCCCACCACGCCACGTAGGCCACCTGTGCTGACCTACTAGAACCTGGGTCTCATTGCGTTTGGATTTTTTTGTCATGTCCTGAGAAATCAAAACACATATCTGATTCTTGGTTAGAAGAAGCACATGCGTCTCACTGGTCTTACAGACAGTGGCAAAGGAGAGTAGGAGAGTGCTCTGTGGTGTTCAGCTGGTGCCTGGGACTATGCGAGCTACTCCTAAAGTCGCTCGCCTTGGACTCTTAGTCCCTTTCCTGGGCGAGCTAGTCATATGCATCTATGAGTGTGTGACAATCCTATGGTAGATTGTATCACTGTATGTGTGGGTAGCAAGGGTCTTTATGCCCTCTTGGTTATATCTTTTTTCCTTAATGAAATGTTTGAGAAAAAAGAGAGTTTAATAAGTGGTCCACTAGGATATCTAGTTAAATAGTTAAGGGGCTATGCATACTTACGGAAATTTCAGTGAGTAAAATAGACTTGATCCTTAAATATATTTGGGTAGCAAGTGAAGGAAACTATTATTTAAATAAACAGTTAGTTTAAACCTCAAAAAACTGTTTCAAAAAAACACTTGTGTCTAAAAAACAGCACAGATACAAATCATGGCTTTAAAGATAGCACTAGTGATCACTGACCTGACCATCTGTGCATAAACACAAGCCTGCATGACAGAGCTCAAAGCTCATACTCAAGTATTATTGCAACAATAAGCACATATCTAACAAAAGTAGTTTCAATTCCATTTACTCTAGTGAGATGTTTCGTCCATGAAAAATTGCCCTCAAATAGTCAAATATAAAGAACAACGAGGTCACCCGCACCGCAATCGTTTAAAGTATAGAATACACAGTACATCGAAAGAAAGAAGTTCCCACCAGTAAAAGCTGTTACCTGGGACTTTGCCAACCATTGATTTAGTACCATCGGTAGGAGGATTAATTAGTTCGTTGTGATAGTCTACATCAACAGTAGCATGCACAGCCTATAATATCAATAGCAGTTGATTAAGTAAACTTTATCAATAGCAGTTGATTAAGTAAACTTTTTTGCTATTATATGAAATGCGATAAAGGGCAGATGAAACCTCCTAGATGTAACCTGTGGTGACCAAGCGGCTAGACCGGTGATGGTTTCTTGATCTTTAGGTTCTCTGCACATATCATTGTTGCCGAGACAAACTCCAACCATTGGAGCAACAGCAGCAACATTATTTTTAGTCACAGCAACCTTGGATGAAGCCTTCCCAGGCTTCGGTTGCAATTTAGGACGAAACTTAGCTATTGTTTCCTCTTGAACTGACTCCTCAAGGACACTGTCGAGGTTAGCTAAATTGCAACTTTTACTATTATCAGTTGCCAATAGTCCTTCAGAATCTAGGATCTGCACACTTTCATGACTTTTAGGATCCTGTACCTGATCGTCATGGAGTCTTGTCTGAATATTATTGCCCTTTCCATTTTGTGTAACCACATCTACAGTGGAAGCTTCCACCTTTTGGTTAGTCTTCCGAGATTTGGCTGTTTCCTTAAGGAGCTTCGTCTGTGCCTTTGGCTGGAACTTTGGAACTCTTTCCTCTTCAACTTGTGCATCACACGTGTCCCCAAATTCAACTATATCATCAATAGCCTTGCCACATGAACTGTTAGGTGACACATTGATATCTGAAACCACCGAGTTTTCTTGGTGTATAGCTAACTTAAAAGGATCATCATTGTGCTCACCATCTTGAGAAATCCTGTCTGCAGCAGAAGCATCAGCCAGAGGACCCAGGGGAACTGTCATCGCATCTTCCGATGGTGTGTCGAGAGTACCTTGAGAACCAGCAACAGTATCAACTGACTCACTACCAGGGGACGTCAAGGATGTCCTTTCTTCGCTGATGAGCTCTTTAGAAGAATTGACTTGATTTAAGGCTCCTACTTTCCCATCTCCAGTTTCTTCAGTAGGATTAGGCGCTGCAGATCTCGATGACAGAGCTGTTTTTCGGGGTTTGGGACGGAACTTTGCAGTAGCCTGAACTTCTTCTGAGGCATCAAGGATATTGCCAAAGTTGGCCTCATCATCAATCATCTGTGTGGCCGTTGTGGTTTACAGCAGGGTATCTTGAACTTTGAGTGCCACTGAAAGCCTGAAAGGAATATTGCAGATTTAGGAAGCAGCAATGGGGGAAAACATAGAATCAGATAAGTAAAAAAGAAAATAAAATCCTTAGGACCTGTAGAGTTAGGATGGGGTATTCAACCAGAATGTACTGGAACTTAATATAAATTTGAACTAAATACACAACTACCAAATGAATGCACCAATGCAAAGAGCCTTTAATGGAACCAATAATTTACAAGGATCGGAAGCAGTAGATGAAGGAAATATGGTGCAATATCACGTGTGAGTAACAGTGGGGACAACTGGCAGTGACATAACTAAGCCGCAGCAAAAGTACTCAACGACAACAATGGATACGCTCTACAGCAGAACGGACAAATAAAATCCAGGAAAGTTGGGGCAATGCCTGATTGGTTTATGACAACGAAGCAGAGAAAGCCATATATTAGCATCATCTGTAACATATCCATGCCCAACTCTCAATTTTCTCAATATGCCCAAGTCAGCAAATACTAAATGTTATAACAAAATGCTAGGCGCTAGGCAGGCGATGAGACTCTGCCTAGCACCTAGACGTTTGTACTTTTTGCATACTATAGTAATGCTATTAAATAGAGGAAATTTGGCATGTTAACTTAAATAACGTGACATTATCATGCATCCATGAGTTTCAAGGTCACAGTTTGTCACTCTCCACCTCTGATTTGTCTCACTTTTATAGCTTTCTTTAAACTGTTTCAGCGTTCATGACCTTTCATCCGGGTAAAATCAAGCGTACACAGCGCTGCCTTAGGGTTTAACTGTTTATAAGTGGACACAAAAAATTGCACTAGCACTTCAACAGTGATGGATCGACGCAGCGTGCATAAAAAGAATAATCTATGACAACAACAATGGGCAGATGGGCTGCGACAACGGGGATACATCCAATCAAAAGGAAGCTAACTGGGTTTATTTAGGGCTTACCAGTGGCACAAGGAATCGAATCAACCACTGCAGGAGGCGATGCATAGAGGAGAGAGAGAGAGAGGGAAGAACCGATGCAAGATTCTGAAGCGGAGGCTGACCTCCGACCTCCGGCTCCGGCTCAACGTGCGCAACGGCGGAGGGCGGACGTTGCGGCGGCCACGAAGTAGGCCGTGGAAGTGTCGGTGGCGGCCGTGGCGCCGGTGGCCGAGGTGGTGGTGATGGCCGTGGAGGCGGCGGTGGCGGTGGCAGCCAAGGGCGGGGCCGGGGCGGCGACGCGGAGGTCGGTGGCTATCTTTCTCTCCGATGGGTCGACCACGACTGCGGGAGATCTCCGACTGCGGATGCTCCTAAGGAAGGACGGAATTAATCAAATGAACCAACCGCGTCTTCTGGAAGGAAAGGATGTCGAACACAAACGAACACCAGGGGAGAACCGGAGAGGGAGCGCGACCGCTGTCCGGCGGGGGCGGGGTTGTCCGCCTCGGACGGAGCGGCGGCGGAGGCAGGGAGGGGTCTCCTGGGCTTGTTCTCCCTCGGCGACCGAAGCGGGGCCTCGGGGCAGGGAGTGTGGTGATGGTGGAGGAGCAGGCGGCGGGGCGCGGCAGGAGTCGCTGTGCGTGCGCGCGTGGAGGGTGGAGGCCGCCGATTGCGCTGACTGCTGGGAAAGGCCCATCCGGCCATCCCCAAGCCCAGATGTTCCGGCGCCCACTGCTCCCGCCTTGCCCGTGGCTCCCACCAACCCGACCGGATGAAGATATATTAATCATATCAAATCATATTTTCTACAAAATTAAATAAAGATAATTTTTATATAAAAATTATAGATATCGACGAGATCTACAACTTTCTAGTTTTGAGTTTTTTCATTTGAAATCATTAAGATGTAAAAAAAAGTAATGACATATTTAGACTTAAGGGTATTTTTTAATTTTCATGTGACGGCGTTAGAGCCTAAACTGACGGTAGTGGCGAATTTTTTTTAATTTTAATATTTTTATAACTAATTTCAAATCTAACACTGCAAGTTTTTTTTTAAAAAAACTAATACTTTTGGCCGCGCCTATTGCTCTGGCGCAGCCAAATGCCTGTGACGCGCCATGCATGGTGGCGCGACAGAGGTCTGACGTGGCGACGACCGGTTTCGGTGACCGTTGACGTGGTAACTCTGGCCGCGCCACCGTGCCGCGCCCTGATCCATGGCGCGGCAGAGCCGAATAAACACCGCGTGGTCGGTCGCCGGCCCGCACGCACCCTGCCCGCCCGCCAGCCGCCGCGCAGCGCCCGACACCAGCGCCCGCCCGACCACGCCGTGCCCGGCCACTCCCGCCGCGCAGCGCCCGCGTCGGTTGCGTCACGAACGCTAGCGCGTTAAGGCTGCCCGCTCCTAAGGTACCTCCTCTCGATTTCATATTTTTTTTTGCTTATTATTGATTTAGGATAGTTAGTAATTTAGGATAGTTAGGGTTGATTTCATATTTTTTTTATTATTATTGATTTAGGATAATTAGTGATTTATGATAGTTAGTAATTTGGGATAGTTAAGGTTTTATGATTGGTATTGATTTATGATAGTTAGTGATTTAGGATAGTTAGGTTAGTGAATTTATTTGTGATTTATGTAGGTTTGAGGTTGTGTGTTCTAGTATACTTAGGATTTTGGGTTTAGGGATTGTTTATGTATTTATTATTTAGTTTATAGTTAGTTATTTAGTTAGGAATTTTGGGCATAGATACTAGTTTACTCTAAACCCAAAAGGGTTTAGGTATTTTAGGGATTGATTATGTATTTATTATCTAGTATAGTTAGGATTTTGAGTTTAGGGATTTAGGATAGTTAGGTTAGTGATTTGTTTATGAACTTACTAATTTTAATTTAAATTTTGTTAATTTGAATACTCTAACGCTTTGTTTATCAATTCGTAACAGGATGGCTCCTCCCACGCAGCACCCGTTGTATCCCATTCTTGAGGTGGAGTACGACGACCAGCACTGAGCACGCATCTTAAGTGACAATGACGCAGAGGTGACCTTGCCTCCTTTGAGGCCCCACACGTACACTAGGGCGCACCAGTGGGACGAGCGTTATGCGCCGTACATACGGCGTGTCGGCTTCCTCGAGCTTGTCCGTGTTGTCAACCATGGTCTTTCGCCCCTTGATACAGCACTACTTACTGCAGCTATAGACAGGTGCGAGTGCATTCTTTGTACGTAAACTTTTGTCGGGGGCCAAATACCAGGGTACCCCAGAAGGTAGAACCAATAACCACCGAACGTGAAAAACTTCTGGACGCATAAGGGCGTCGTGTCATCCCTTGTTCGAGTGACAGGAGTTCGGTTCCGCCTCGCCCGACACCTTTGGGACGGGCTCGGTCTCGCCCGAGGGCCGAGGGATAAACTCCGTCTCGCCCGACGCCTTTAGGGCGGGCTCGGTCTCGCCCGAGGGCTGAGGGATGGATTCCGTCTCGCCCGATCCCAGAGGGGCGGGGTCAGCCTCACCCGACGCCTTTGTGGGATAAGCCTGCCTCGCCCAAAGGCTCATGGCTAATCTCCGTCTCGCCCGACGCCTTTAGGGCGGGCTCGGTCTCGCCCGAGGGCTGAGGGATGGACTTCGCCTCGCCCGATGGCCAAGAACGAGCCTCGCCCTGATCGATATCTATCCCTCATAATGATGGGTACAGGACGAGACAAAACGTTCGGGTCAACCATGGTTCCAAGGACCATACCCTGCGCCCTAGCAGGAAAAGGACTGCCAGGGAACGACAGGATTGATGCTTTAGACCCTTCCGGGCGCCGCAGAACCCAAAAGGCATTACAGGTGCGTGCACCTCGCCCTGTAGAGTTGTAGGCGCCGCCTTCAGCTCTGGGACACGGAACCCGACGAAGATATACGACAACCGCTACGCTCCAAGAAAGGATTTGCTATCTCCACGAACGACGAATATTCCGTCACCACGCTGTGGACCCGAGGGAGCGGCGCCCGCTTCCCGACCCCTCAGGTCCACCCAGTCAGAAGGCCTTAGCCACGGCGCTACACCGGACCCCGACCCCGCGTTCCTCCAACGAGGACTCATAGGAACCAGAAGGCGTGCGGAGCAAGGCTGGGGGAGGCTCATAAGTCAAAACCACTGTACTACAGCCCATACCCTGCGTAGGGCAACATTATGTGACTAACCTGACATCCTACAGAGGCATCGACAACATTGTAAGCGCTTATCTTCCTTCGCACTCATCAGAATGAAGGACCTGACCAAGTAGACGTGAGCCACAAGACTAAGTAGAGTACGCATCCTAGAGCCCTCACCCTTGTAAAGCTAGCCCCCTTCATCTATAAAAGGGGATGTGCTTCCTCCATCAGGAGCTGGGAAAAAAGGAAGACCGAACAAGAAAACGCACTCATACACACAGTCAAGCGGCTACGAAGCTCTTGACCACCTTTCAACCCTTCCATCAGAGACTTGGGACTAGTCCCTCTCTCGATCGTTTATACCCCTTACTATAGACCGTTCACGGTGCTAATAACACAAGCAGCAGTAAACTGGACGTAGGGACGTTCCGCCCGAACCAGTATAAATCTTGTGTCCTTTAGCGCACCATCCGAGCCTAACGCGCATTACTATAAATTTACTTGTCGGTGCTTGTGCGAAACACCGATAGTTGGCGCGCCAGGTAGGGGGCTTGCGCGTTCCAAATCAGGCCTCGGATGGCCACCCACGCAATCACCTAGGCCCCGGGCGCACACATGCGTTTCGGCGACCTAGATTTCGTCATCAGACTAAGAGGAGAGCTGGCGCTGACTCACTCAATCGCCCCATCTCCCCCTTCCATCAACCTCAGCCGTCTCAGGCTTGAGGGCCCGCCGGGTAACTCCCGGGGAGTCCCGTCACCCAAGGAGGCCTCTCACAACGCCGCCCTGTGTCCGGAAGGGTCCATACGGAGCGCCCCGACAGCGTTTCCGTTCGGTCTCCGCAACGCTGCGGCGACCGCTGGCCGCCTTCTGGCGCTACGTGTGGCTCAATCACCCATGGACATCGAGTTCGTGGGGCGATTGAGCGGGATACGGAGACCCTCTACGAGCTCCTCAACGAGGAGCCAATATCGCTCTCCAGCTCGGATTCCAATAGGGGGAGCCACCACCCTTCCCGGGAATGCTTCATGACGCAGACCCCCGACGGTCACGTCGAAAGCGCCTCTAGGGAAGAGGCCACCCCTACAAACAATCCTGACAGCAGATCTGGGGAAGAGAGGACAGCCCCATCTCACCTAAGGATGGAGCAGCTAAGGGCTCGTCAGCAAGAGATCGATGAGGCCGGGCAAGGGCTCGCCCAAGAATACGCGGACATCAATCGCGAGATTGAACGCCGCAAAGACGGGGGGCACGCGCGCGCCACGGCCCGCACCGTACATCAAAGGATCCTCACCGACGATGGAGCCCTTCCTCACTTCGCCTGAGCCAGCCAGAACATCGCCGCAGCAACCGCCTTGCTGCATGGCCTTCCGGAGGCCGCGACGTCCGAGGATCGCCGCGCTCGCCGGGAGATTCGCACGTTGCTCGAGCGTGCAGCGGCGCAGCAGGCGGAAAGTTCGTTGTCTCGACGACGCGAACCTGACACCAGCCAACACGCGCCCTCAGTGCGTCCCACCAAGGATGCATCTGTACACCAAACACCGCCAGCCAGCGGGCAGCCCTCCGTCGTCCCTGTACATCAACGCCTCGGCCATGGCCGCGACGTACGCAGCATCATCGACGCTCGGAGACGTGCCCATGGCGACGATGGAGAAGCAGCACACCACGGCTATCGTCCCCAGCGTGGTGGGCGCTACGACAGCAACGAGGACCGAAGCCTGAGCCTCGGCCTGCCAGGCCCTCAGGCCTTCGCCCGACACATCCTCAACGCTGCGTTCCCCCTAAGGTATCGACCGCCCACCAACATCCCTAAATATTCTGGCGAAACAAATCCCGGGCTTTGGCTCGAAGACTATCGGCTTGCATGTCAGGCCGGTGGTGCGAATGATGACAACTTCATTATTCGCAATCTCCCGCTATTCTTGGCCGACTTGGCGCGAGCATGGCTGGAGCACTTATCGTCTAATGCTATTCAGAGTTGGGCGGATCTGACGGAGATCTTCGTGGGTAACTTCCAGGGCACATACAAACGCCCTGGAAACCCATGGGACCTCAAAAACTGCCGCCAGAAGGCTGATGAAACCCTTCGCGAGTACATTCGGCGCTTCTCTCGACAGTGCAATGAGCTCCCTAACATCGCCAACACCGACGTGATAGGAGCCTTTCTGTCCGGAACAACCTGCGAATCCCTGGTCCACAAGTTAGGACGCAGGGGCCCGCAAACTACCAAGGAACTCCTGGACATCGCCACCAGTCACGCCTCTGGAGAGGAGGCGGTCGGAGCCATATTTGATCGCTCCGACGGAAAGATGAGGCGGGACGAGGACACCGGCGAAGGCGCCTCTAACCATCCCGCCAAAAAGAAAAATAAGAAGCAATGGCACGACAACCCGCTCGTGTCCGCCGCCGACCGCAAAGGTGGCCGGAAGCCTACGGAAGGCACTCCGAACCACTTCGAGAAAATGCTCGAGGGGCCATGCCCAAACCACGCCTTCCCGGCCAAGCACCTATACAAGGAATGCGGCCTTATGCGCAAATACTTGGCTGGGGGCCTTAATAAGGAGGAGCAGGGGAAGGAGCCTGTTTCCACCACTGACGACACGGAGGAGAAGGACGACACCTTCCCAACGCCGACCGGTGCCCTCATGATCTTCGGAGGATCAACGGCCTACGACTCTAGGCGCCGCCAGAAGGTCGCACGTCGTGAGGTCTATACCGCTGGATCGGCCACGCCAGCCTTTCTCCGGTGGTCGGAATCCGCCATAACCTTCGACCGGACCGACCATCCGGATGCCATCCCACACCTGGAAAGGTATCCGCTTGTTGTCGACCCAATCGTCGGTCCAAAGCGGCTCACCAAGGTACTGATGGATGGGGGCAGCGGCCTCAACATCATGTACGCCAAGACGCTCGACGAGATGGGCGTCGACCGAACGCACCTCTGTCCCGTCCGAGCACCTTTTCATGGCGTCGTGCTGGGAAGGCAAGCCGTGCCACTAGGGCAGATCGACCTGCCCGTCACTTTTGGGGATCGGTCCAATTACCGGACTGAGACCCTCACCTTCGATGTAGTGGGGTTCCCGGGGACTTTCCACGCCATCCTAGGGCGACTATGCTACGCGAAGTTCATGGCCGTACCCAATTACACGTACCTGAAGCTGAAGATGTCGGGTCCCCATGGGGTCATCACCATCGGCACCTCCTTCCAGCGCGCTTACGAGTGTGAGGTCGAATGCTGCGGACACGCATCCGCAGTCATCGCATCCGAAGAGCTCGTCATGCTCAGGGAGGAGGTCATTGAAGGGACACCCGACGCAAAGAAGTCGTCCGGATCGTTCGAATCGGCAGAAGGCTCCAGGGACGTCCTCTTGGATCCCAGTACCTCTGAGGGCAAAAAAGTCCGAATCGGGACCGCGCTCTCCTCCGAATAGGAAAGCGCGCTCGTCGACTTCCTCCGCGCCAACAAGGATATCTTTGCGTAGAAACCCTCGGATATGCCAGGCATCCCGAGGGAGGTCGCCGAGCATACTCTCCAAATCCTCCCGGGCTCCAAGCCGGTGAAACAACGCCTACGCCGCTTCGACGAGGAGAAACGCAGGGCCATCGGCGAGGAGATAGCCAAACTACTGGCCGTGGGATTCATTAAGGAAGTATACCACCCAGAGTGGTTAGCAAATCCTGTTCTTGTCCGAAAAAAGAGCGGGAAATGGAGAATGTGTGTCGATTATACCGGCCTCAACAAAGCGTGTCCAAAGGATCCGTTTCCTTTGCCACGAATAGACCAAATAGTCGATTCCACCTCGGGGTGCGAAACCCTTTGCTTCATTAACGCATACTCCGGCTACCATCAAATCGCGATGAAAAAATCCGACCAGCTCGCGACATCTTTTATCACGCCCTTCGGATCGTTTTGCTACATTTCAATGCCATTCGGTCTGAAGAATGCAGGGGCAACGTACCAGCGCTGTATGCTTAATTGCTTCGGGGACCTCATCGGGCGAACCGTTGAGGCCTATGTCGACGACATCGTAGTCAAATCCAAGCGAGCTGACCACCTTGTCGCCGACCTTGAACGAACCTTTGCGAAACTCCGGGCAAACGGCATCAAACTCAATCCCGAAAAATGTGTTTTCGGGGTCCCGAGGGGCATGCTGCTTGGCTTCATCGTATCCGAGCGTGGCATCGAAGCCAACCCGGAGAAAATATCAGCCATCACAAGGATGGGCCCAATCCAAAACATAAAGGGGGTTCAGAGAATCACAGGGTGCCTTGCCGCCCTTAGCCGATTCATTTCACGCCTCGGCGAACGAGGACTCCCCCTTTATCGACTCCTGAAGAAAACTGACTGCTTTGAGTGGACAGCCGAGGCTCAGGAGGCGCTTGACATGGTTAAACAATTTTTAACTAAGCCGCCGGTCCTAGTTCCTCCACGCGACGGAGAATCTCTCCTACTATATATATCGGCCACCACCCAAGTGGTTAGCTCTGCCTTAATAGTAGAGCGAGAGGAAGAGGGGCACGCCTTCAAGGTGCAGCGCCCTGTATATTTCATCAGCGAGGTGTTATCCGACTCCAAAACCCGCTACTCCCAGATCCAGAAACTCCTCTACACCGTCCTCATCACCAAAAGGAAGCTACACCGCTACTTCGAGTCACACCCCGTGACAGTGGTGATGTCGTTCCCCCTCGGTGAGGTCGTTCGTAGCCATGACGCTACGGGAAGAACCGCAAAGTGGGCACTCGAGCTGATGGATCAGGGCATTTCTTATGTCCCCCGAACGGCGATCAAATCTCAGGCACTAGCTGACTTCATCGCGGAGTGGACCGAGGTCCAGATGCCACCAGCAACCGTCGATCAAGAGTACTGGATAATGTACTTCGACAGATCGCTGATGAAGAAGGGCGCCGGAGCAGGACTTGTCTTTGTATCCCCCCTCGGGGTCCACATGAGGTACATGGTTCGGCTTCATTTCCCCTCATCAAACAATACTGCAGAATATGAAGCGCTCATCAACGGCCTACGAATCGCCATTGAGCTAGGCATCCGATGCCTCGACGTCAGAGGCGACTCTCAGCTGGTCGTCAACCAGGTCATGAAAGAGTCAGGCTGCCACGATACCAAGATGGAGGCGTACTATCAAGAGGTCCGACGTCTAGAGGACAAATTCGACGGCCTCGAACTCAATCATATCCCCAGGCACCTCAACAAAGCGGCCGACACGCTCGCAAAAGCAGCATCCAGCCGAGAGCCAGTTCCAACAGGCGTCTTTGCCAGCGATCAACACAAACCCTTGGTACGCTACGCGGGGTCGGAACAAGCCAACGATGGCCCTTCTAGTCCGACCCCCAAGACCGGTCCGCCAACTGCTCCACCCGACCCCAAGGTCATGGAGCTTGAAGAGGACCCAGCAGTGGAGTCTGATCCTCCCAATGACTGGAGAACGCTTTACCTCGACTATCTCCTCCACGACGTACTATCGACCGACAAGACAGAAGCCCGACGGCTCGCACGACGCGCCAAATCCTTCGTTCTTGCAGAGGGCGAACTCTACAAACGAAGTCACATCGGAATTCTACAACTCTGTATCCCTGGTGAACAGGGAAAACTTCTGCTGAGCGACATCCACGGTGGAGCATGCGGTCATCATGCCGCACCAAGAACCTTGGATGGGAATGCATTCCGACAAGGTTTCTACTGGCCCACTGCAGTAGCCGATGCCGAGCAAATTGTACGCACCTGCGAAGGGTGCCAATACTACGCTCGGCAAACACACCTCCCGGCCCAGGCTCTCCAGATGATCCCCATCATGTGGCCCTTCACGGTCTGGGGGCTCGACCTGGTTGGGCCACTTAAAAAGGCGCCCGGGGGCTTTACCCACCTGCTTGTCACCATAGACAAGTTTACAAAATGGATTGAAGCTCGGCCAATATCCACAATCAAATCCGAACAAGCTATGTTGTTCTTTCTCGACATCATCCATCGCTTTGGAGTACCGAACTCCATCATTACAGACAACGACACGCAGTTCACCGGTAGGAAATTCGTTCGCTTCTGCGATGAACAACACATCCGAATCAATTGGGTAGCCGTCGCACACCCCCGGACGAACGGGCAGGTCGAGCGCGCAAATGGCATGATTCTTCAAGGCCTCAAACCTAGAATTTTCAACCGGTTGAACAAATTCGGCGCGCGTTGGCTCGTTGAACTCCCGGCTGTGCTCTGGAGCTTAAGGATGACTCCGAGCCGGGCCACTGGCTACACACCTTTCTTCATGGTCTATGGTTCAGAGGCCGTTCTCCCGACGGACCTCGACTATGGAGCACCAAGAATCAGAGCATATGACGAACAGGGAGCCGAGGCATCTCACCAAGACGCCATGGACCAACTGGATGAAGCCCGCGACATCGCCCTCCTCCGTTCAGCTAAGGACCAGTAAGCGTTGCGACGGTACCACAGCCGACGGGTGCAGGGTCGAGCCTTCAACATTGGAGACCTTGTCCTCCGCCTTGTGCAGAGCAACAAGGATCGCCACAAACTCTCCCCGCCCTGGGAAGGGCCCTACGTCGTCGTGGAAATACTTCGCCCAGGCGCCTACCGGTTGAAAACCATAAAAGGCGAGGTCTTCGCCAACGCCTGGAACATTGAGCAGCTACGTCGTTTCTATCCTTAAAATAAGCTTACACTTTTCTTTATCAGTTTTTGTCTTAACAGAACCCCGATCCTTAGTGACTTCCGACCCCTGCAAATCGCGAGGGGACAGACCTCGCTCGGGGGCTGGCATGTGATCATAACATATGACATGTGTAATACAAGTATTACGCTTACAAAAATTCCTGTGTTATACTTACAAACATTCTCTAAGTTTTCCATTCGCCTCATAAACGAGTCTCGAGGGCTAAGATCTTGGGAACCAGTTCTGAATACAACTGGTAGGACTACGAGACACCCACGCCCCAGCGGCTGCAACCTCTTTGCTCACCAGTTCAATCAGAATTAGTTCACCCACGTTCCTAGCTTCCTATGACTTAGACCATGAGAAGGGTCGGAAAGCACTAAAATTATTCCTATCGGAGGGAGAAAAAAAAATTGCTTGCCATAAGCAAAGGATGTAATTTTGTTCATTTTTTTGCATAAATTCATCACTTACAAAGTGATTTCATTACAAAAAGGAACAATATACTTATAAATTCAGAGGACTGTTTACCCAGAGGCTTCCCCACAAGGTTATTTCATTACAGTCTCTACCAAGCTCTACCACAAGTGCTACTGCGGTCGCCACGCCACGCTCTCCATTGGTGACGCTCGGGGTGTGTACACGGGCCAGCTCGTCTACTGCGGTCGCCGTGCCACGCTCTCCATTGGCGACATCTCGATATCCCGCCGCTTCGCTGGATCCTCGAAGGCGCCACCATCTACGACGCCTCCGCCGGAGCGTCCGGGGACTACGCCATCATCGTCAGCCGCAACCTCGACAGCGACGCCACTGCCATGGCGTCTGGGGACTACGCCATCATCCCCAGCCATAACCCTGACAACGGCGTATGAGCAGGAAACGCCTCCCACCAAAGGAGGAGCACAGCGGACGACGGCGCAGTCGACGACGTACGACGCCCACCGGCGCCTCTTCTTCTTCGACAACAGCGACTCCTCAGCAAGGGCAGCACGCACCATCTCATTTACGTTGGATAACCTCCGGCTCGGCATCGCACACCAGACTCGCGAGCAAATTTGTGAGTTTTCTCTCTCTCTCTCTCTACCATTACTCTTCCTCACTCAGGAAGTGCCGCGACGCGCGGACGCATTCGGCGGAAAAGAAGAAGAAGGAGAGATAGCGGCTCGGAGGCAGAAGACGAGGAGGGATGTGAACTCCTCGCCCCCCTCCCTATTTAAAGAGGAGACGCGGTAGCCAAGGAAAGGCGAAAGGTTGGACGAAAAACCCTCTCCCTTCCCCTCTTTAAATACGGAATCAATGCTGATTGATATCTGAGGGGACGCGCCGGAACTGACGGGATGAACCCCGGTCGACGAGGCGTCCCTCTTTGGTCAAACTGAACACTGCCTGGGTATGGCCCGCTACTGACCCGCTCCAGACGCGGCGATTAAGGCACCCACATAGGCAGACAACTTTTTCGCCTCCCCATGTAGGACCACGGATGACCCGACGACAGGACCTTTCGGATCTCCTGGGCCGGCCGTTCGGCCTAGAAGACACGACGAACGAACGTCCAAAGAAAGATAAGCATCTCAGCTTGCTTACTTTATGCATTAAAATTAATTCACGAGCTTCCGAGGATGCCGAGGAGGACAACCAGTCTAGACATCCCCCTCACCCGACCCCTCCGTACGCTTGAAACTAAGGGCGCGACATACAGGCACAAAGCTTTGAGTAAAACTGGATGAACTAGCAAACCTTACGCCCCGATAGCTACGGTGTTTCTGTTCACCAGAAAAATCATACTCATGCCCCCTGCGTCTCTAGTTTCGACGTCTGCCTTCTCAAAGAAGGGATCGGAGGGGTCCGCCTACAGAATCTCCCCCAAAGGAGAAGCTGTCATGTTGCCCAAGTTAATCGAACGACTCGGGTCGTCATCGAGACACGAAAACAAAGAATAGCAATTCTTATGCAGGTTATTCCAACCTCGTCACAAATGTTAGGGCCCAAACCCATCTGGTAGGAGCTTTTCCGCCACTCATACCACCAAGGTAACGTTACCGACCCTGCCTTTATTTTGATTAAATTTTGCATTCAAAACATTACATATGCAAAACATTGCATCCCAACGATTCGTGTCGCACCACGAAACGGCTGTCGCCTCATTCGATATAGGCGACCACAGGCCGAGGTTCGAAGGCCGGCCCGCGAAGGGCTCGAGGCCGCCTCACGCCGAATAGAGCCAGGGAGAGATAACCGAGACAAGCCCCAGCGGCCCTGCCTGACCCCGCTCAAAAGCGAACAGGGACGTCTCGACCTTCTCTCGTTCGATTCTAACCCCGAGCCAAACCCACAGAATCTCCATCGAGGAGAGGCCATCGGGCCCCCTGAGCTTATCGAACAACTTAGGCATCTACCGGGAGGCGGGTTAAGAAGTTGTGGAGTGCCACCAGAGGGCTCTGCCGACCCCATCAGCAAATGATGGACCTGGATTCCACACGAACGTACCCGTTAGTGAGCTCGTTGAGTGCGACACTCGAGCCATCGAGGCGAGTGTCGTTCACTCAGCCCCTCCGATTGCGAAAACCGAGGACGGGGTAACACGCAAACAATGGCCGACCCCTATTAGACCCTAACAAGGCTCGGGGGTTTGAGCCAAACAATACAGGGACACAGGTTCAAAGGCCCCACCTTGCCGAGCCCATAGAGTCCCCAGTTGGGGATTTCTATTGGAAGACAGGGCGGGGAATATGGCGATGGCATCCATGGACTTCGTCAACCCTGTCACCAAAACCACAGTTCCGATCTCTAGTAACCCCCGACCCCAGCAAATGCAGGGGGTCGGACCTTACTCGGGGGCTGGTTAAGGTACGGCTACTTCCTTTCTTTCTTTCGGAATAGTCTCCTCGCATTATAACCAGCGGAATAATTCAGGGGAACAGATTGGTAAGATCGTAAAAAATTCAAACAAAACGAAATTACGACGCAAAATCATGAAAAGCGTCCAGACTCGAAAAATACTGACACTTGTCCACATTTTACATATAAGTTGTTCTCAAAATCGTTCGACTAATTACTCCCGCGGAGGGAGAACCATCTCTTTCAGACTATCTGCCAGGTTCTTCGCAAGGGGAGCGACCATCTTCTCCATTTCCTCTAGGTCTTCATCCTTGTAGGTGGACGGAAAGCCTTCGCTCATCACCTTCAGGTTTATTTCCTTCTCGTAATGGGCGTGGGCGACGGTGAAGGCCTGGGTAATCCCGGCGTGAAAGGCACTCTCCTCAAGTTGGCCCACCCGAGCCATGATACCTGCAACACGAGCCGCGAGCGGGCTGGTCTCCACCGGCTCCGTCACATTTAGGGTGTTGAGGACCACCCCGACCGCAGCTTGTAGAAGATCGTGCTCATCGCTCTCAGCCTGAAGGGCCCTTCGCGTATAGGCAGCCTCTTTTTCTAGCTTGATGGAGACGTTCTCAGCACTCAACCTTCCTTTCACCGCGTCACCAAGCTCCACCCGGAGAGAGCGGACCACCTCGACGTCCTCGTCCACCTTCTGCTGGAGGGCCGTGGCCCTACTCTCGGCCTTCCGCCGGAGATCCCGCTCCATCTCCAGCTCCTTCAGGACTTCGCCGGCCTTCTCGTTGGCCGCGGCATTCCTCTGTAGCAGCTCGTCTCGCTCCTTTTGGAGCCTGACAATCTCCTTCCCGTCCAGCTTGGACCTTGCCGACAAATCCTCGAACATCCCGTGGGCCTCCTCCGCGTCCTGACGCGCCTGGGCCTCCCGCTCCTGGGCGGTAGCAAGCTGGGCGGCCATGTCTGCTCGCAGCCGGGCCTCCTCGGAGAGGCGATCCCACTCCGCCTTCTGCTCGCGGAGGAATTGGGATTTATTCCGGCTACGAGCAACAAGAACCTGAAGAGGAAGAAGACTGGTATCAGAAATGCGAAAACACAAAAACATACAAAGAAAGAAGAAAGCCCAGAAAATACCTGAGTGGTAGGGATAACGATCTCACGGAGGGCTCCTTTGGCCTGGTCCAGGGCGTTCAGCATGGTCGAGATCCCGATGTCAAGACCCTCCCGCTCCATGCTCTCAGAATGATCATCGAGCGAGAAAAGAGCCGACGTCGGGTCCTGAGTGGCCATCCACTGGAGCGGCGGCTCCCCCCGCGCAGGGGAGCGGCTTCCTCCCGACAAAGGGGCCGGTGGCGGCTCCCTCCTGACCCTGTGCGGCACCACCACCGCACTCGAGGACCCTCCGGCTGGACCCTCCTCCGTCTGGGCCGCTTCAAGTGCCACGGGTGGATTCACCTGGGCCCCTGGTGGCATGGATTGCACTACGCCCTCGGGCGCCACAACGACCGCGCCCGGTTGATCCTGGCTTGGCGCGGTCACGACCACCTCCACCGGCGGTATGCGGCCCTCGGCCGGCTGTTCCACGTCCGCCACGGAGGAGGCCGCTCGCTCAGTAACCTCCGCGGGCGTGGGAGCCACCATGGGCGCCGTCGGTTCGGCCAACGCGGCCCCAACGTCGGCACCACTCCTGCTCGAAACAGGGGTGACTCCAGGCGACACCGTCTGTCCCGCTTGAAGGGCAAGACTCTTCTTGGGCGCCAGCCCCAGGGGGTGACCCGTCCGCAAGAACCTGCACAAAGGTAATAACCATTAAGTCAAAATAAAAATGGAAAAAGGATGAAAACAGAGGAATCAACAGCTTACGTTGACGTCCTCGGCCGGCGGAAGCGTTTTGGGGACGGATCCCCAGATCCCTGCCCTGACTCATCTGGGCGGGACCGTTTCATGCCCGCCCCCTGCTCCGGGGCAGGGGGGTTCATCTCGTCGGGCGCGGCACCGGAGTCGCTCCCCTCCATTATCTCATCGGGCGCGGCTCCGGAGCCATCCCCCTCCATCGTCTCACGGGGTGCGGCACCGGAGCTGCTCCCCTCCATCGTTGCCTCGGGGATGGCGGCGGCAGGCCCGCCCTCCCCCATCCACCGGTCCTCGGCCGGCACGCCGTGCGAAGCGGCGGACTCGCCGGCCTCCACTGACCTCATCGATCTACTTCCCTCCGCGTGGAAAGGGAAGGGCCCCTGCACGGATGGGTGGCCACTCGTCAGCGTGTCCTCGTCCTCCAGGACGCCCCAATCCACGCCGATGGCTACCTCGTCGTCGTCATCATCATCATCGTCATCGTCGTCGTCCTCACTGCTCATGTCCTCTCCCCAATCCCATGCCTCCTGCTTCAGTCGTTTTGCCTTCTTCATCTCTTCCCTTGCTTTCTTGTCCCGCTCGGCCGCGAGTCGATTCGCCGCCGCCACGACCTTGTCCTTCGGTAGTGGAACCGGGCTATCCTTAAAGACCAGCACCCTCGGCTGGTCCCGACGTCATAAAGCAAGTGTTAAAAAAATGGAGATCCAGGAAAAAAGAAAAGAGCATGGGAGAGGAGGTCTTACGAATTCAAAGAACCCAAGCTCCGGCCGCATTGGGGGGTGTCCGGGCACCGGATACACAATGTCAAGGACTCTGCCCGTAGAATCCTTCGTCGGCTCCGTCGCCTCCTTGATGCGCTGCGCCACTTCCAAGTAAGGGAGCGCCTCGTCAACGAGCACCGTCCCCTCGTACGGTATCCCGGGCATCATCCGATGCAGGGGAAGCACACACGCCATCAGGGGTGCCACCCTCCTAGCATGGTAGGCACCGATGATCCCTGTCCCCTTTACACCCCGGCCCTTCAAGGCTTGGAGGGTGGAAAGAAGGTCGATGATGTGTTTCTTGTCTTTGGACTGGACGCCCCAGCCCCATGACTCCGGAACGTCCACAATAAGACGCCCAGTATACTTCGGTAGGGTGGCACTCGCATCATCCCTAACATAAAACCACTGCGAGTGCCATCCCTTGTTGGATGTCGCCAGACACATGTATGGGTAACCCTTCGACCGGGTATGGCGCAGATGAATACTGGCACATCCCATCGGCGCGTTCACATCCTTCCCCCCAATCTTCCTCTTTGACAGACTAATGTTAAAGAAATACCGCCACAGATCAAAATGGGGATCAATCCCTAGGAAACCCTCGCACAGGGCAACAAACGCTGCCATATGCTGAATCCCATTGGGAGTTAGATGCTGCAGCTCTACCTCATAGTAATCCAATAGCCCCCGAAGGAATCTATGCGCGGGTACCCCGAATCCCCGCTCATGGAAGATGGCAAAAGAGACGACATACCCTTCAGGTGGCACCGGCTCACCCTCGTCGCCAGGAAGCAACCACTCCTGGACGGCGGACAATGGGCGGAGAAGGCCATGGCGGACGAGGCCCTCCAGACGCCGGGAGGTGATGCTTGATCTGCCCCACAACTCCATTAAAGCAGTAGGGGGGAAGGGTAGGCGCGAGCTTGACGGAGGCTGGAACACGAACGCAGGCCGGTCGACGGTGGCGATGCGGGCGCGAAAGGCTGGGAAGATTGGCGGCGGATGTTTCAGAACGCAAAGGAAGGGGAGCGAAATATGGAACCCTGGGGGCGAACCCTGTGGTTTTATAGGGGGCGACGGACGCGAGAAGGGCAACCGTCCGCCTCGATCTCCGGGCCTACCACGCACGCCACCGCGTCACGTCGCGGGACACGCGCCCGCAATCCCTATCCTCTCACCCCAAAAATCTCGGTGGATGGTTCGCCTTCCCCAAGCGAATCTGGACTCTCTACCCACCGGGGAAACGCAAGCCATAAAGGCCTGTTCTTTTCTCTTTGGCCCACCTAGGGCCTAGAAGCTCGCCGGCCGGCCCAACTGAGAAAGGATCCATGAACGATCCGCAATCAAGGGCAGAAGCACCAGTTAGGACAGCCCCGAATCAGTTCCCAGCGAACGGGATGCCACGACCCACTCGGAAAAACATCCAGTTGATAAAAAACTAAGTCCTTCAGCCTTACCCGTGAAGGGGCCGATACACCCCCTGGGCGACTCTACTCGAATCACCCGGGGGCTCGGGGGCTACACCCATCGGGTGCGCTCGCGCGCACCCTCCGGCAAAGTAACTTCGACGAAATCAAAAACACCCTCCAGGCGGTTCTACTCGAATCACCTAGAGGCTCGGGGGCTACTATCGGGGACCTAATACCAGGGTACCCCAGAAGGTGGAACCAATAACCACCGAACGTGAAAAACTTCTGGACGCATAAGGGCGCCGTGTCATCCCTTGTTCGAGTGACAGGAGTTCGGTTCTGCCTCGCCCGACACCTTTGGGACGGGCTCGGTCTCGCCCGAGGGCCGAGGGATAAACTCCGTCTCGCCCAACGCCTTTAGGGCGGGCTCGGTCTCGCCCGAGGGCTGAGGGATGGATTCCGTCTCACCCGATCCTAGAGGGGCGGGGTCAGCCTCACCCGACGCATTTGTGGGATAACCCTGCCTCGCCCAAAGGCTCATGGCTAATCTCCGTCTCGCCCGACGCCTTTAGGGCAGGCTCGGTCTCGCCCGAGGGCTGAGGGATGGACTCCGCCTCGCCCGATGGCCAAGAACGAGCCTCGCCCTGATCGATATCTATCCCTCATAATGATGGGTACAGGACGAGACAAGACGTTCGGGTCAACCATGGCTCCAAGGACCATACCCTGCGCCCTGGCAGGAAAAGGACTACCAGGGAACGACAGGACTGATGCTTTAGACCCTTCCAGGCGCCGCAGAACCCAAAAGGCATTACAGGTGCGTGCACCTCGCCCTGTAGAGCTGTAGGCATCGCCTTCAGCTCTGGGACACGGAACCCGACGAAGATATACGACAACCGCTATGCTCCAAGAAAGGATTTGCTATCTCCACGAACGACGGATATTCCGTCACCACGCTATGGACCCGAGGGAGCGGCGCCCGCTTCCTGACCCCTCAGGTCCACCCAGTCAGAAGGCCTTAGCCACGGCGCTACACCGAACCCCGACCCTGCGTTCCTCCAACGAGGACTCATAGAAACCAGAAGGCGTGCAGAGCAAGGCTGGGGGAGGCTCATAAGTCAAAACCACTGTACTACAGCCCATACCCTACGTAGGGCAGCATTATGTGACTAACCTGACATCCTACAGAGGCATCGACAACATTGTAAGCGCTTATCTTCCTTCGCACTCATCAGAATGAAGGACCTGACCAAGTAGACGTGAGCCACAAGACTAAGTAGAGTACGCGTCCTAGAGCCCTCACCCTTGTAAAGCCAGCCCCCTTCATCTATAAAAGGGGATGCGCTTCCTCCATCAGGAGCTGGGAAAAAAGGAAGACCGAACAAGAAAACGTACTCATACACACAGTCAAGCGGCTACGAAGCTCTTGACCACCTTTCAACCCTTCCATCAGAGACTTAGGACCAGTCCCTCTCTCGATCATTTGTACCCCTTACTACAGACCGTTCATGGTTCTAATAACACAAGCAGCAACAAACTGGACGTAGGGACGTTCCACCCGAACCAGTATAAATCTTGTGTCCTTTAGCGCACCATCCGAGCCTAACGCGCATTACTATAAATTTACTTGCCGGTGCTTGTGCGAAACACCGACAACTTTCTTCTAACAAATTTGAGGCAACTAACAGTCGTTCTATTCTTATAACAGGTGGAGGTCTGAGACCCACACGTTCCACCTACCTTGTGACGAGATGACCTTGACATTGCAGGACGTGAAGGCTATTTTAGGCCTTCGGTTGGGGGGACTTCTAGTGATAGGGATAGTTGACAACGATCACTGGAGGGAGCTGGTGGCTCAGTTTACTGGCTTTCTTCCATCGAACGACGATGCTTCCAAGAAAAATAAGTGAGTAATTCAAGCCTATTTAATACTTGCATTGCTTTCCTGCAGCCATGGGGTCTTATTTTCTTTGGTCAATTTCAGGAAAAGTTCTAGGGTTTCGTCGTCCTAGATCATGGAGCGCTTTGATTACTTGGACCCACAGGCTAAGGAGGCTCTGATCGACAAGTTCGCTCGTGTGTGGCTCTAGCACTTTCTTGGTGCTTTCCTCTTCCCAGACGCCTCGGGCAACACGATCAGCTAGATGTTTCTTCACATACTACGACAGCCGTAGGAGAACATAGCGGCGTACAGTTGGGGCAGCGCAGTCTTGGCATGGACGTATCGACAGCTATGCGTTGCCTATCATCGCACCTCAGGATATGCGAACCTTGAGGGTTGCTCGTACCTACTTCAGGTGTAGTGTTGGGAATGATGGTCCGTTGGGAGGCCCCTTAATAATGGTTTATCGGTAAGTACTTCGGTTCACTATATTCTTGAAAGCAGTTACATATGAATTCATTATTAATGGCTAATTCATTATCGTGTTCAATGCAGCGATGGAACGAGCATGATACACTCCCTACCGCTCTGTATATCTGGACGGAATCAGCGTTAGTTAGAGGGAATGCGTGGCACAAGTACAGGAAGTACACGGACGGTCTCGACGTCCTGACACAGTACCAGGTTACGCTCTCTTTACTATCATACATGTGTCTTCTTCGATGTACACTATATCACAACATAACTTAATTACAAAATTTCAGGTGCATTGGTGTCCTTAGGATTCTCCGGTGCTCTAGGACTATCTTAGTCCTATCACTAGGGACGAGTCAGACGAGTACCGCTGCGACGTCCCTCTTATTTTCTTCCATGTGGTCGAGATTCACTTACCCATTCGGGTCTGCAGACAGTTTGGGAGAATGACAGGCTGCCCACCACCGCTTTACTCCACCAACTAAGAATTACACGGGTACGTTATCGATTAATAACAATGCTACAATCCAGAGGTGTGTGGTACAACTAACATCGTTTTGTTGCAGGTATGACCGCAGGAAGAGGTACAAGACCAAGGATTGACGCGTGACACACAGCTCGCGCATCCATTTGTGGCAGAACAGGGTACGACATCCGGTCCATGCGGGCCCTCCACACGACCAGCACACCTTCGATGAGTACCTACGGTGGCTTCATAGGTCTACGAGGACACATATCAAGCCCCCGTACACTGACGTGGTGATTGACGAGGACTCGGAGGAAGATGTCATCGAAGATGTGTACGACGTTACCACTAGGGAGGACACACAGCTAGAGAGAGCCCCGCTTCAAAGTTACGTGGTAATATACTTGAATGGTACAATTTGTTATCCTTTTGGTATTAAGTATGTATACTAAAACTATCCAACCGCATTTCTATACCCAGGCGACACAATTGTCAAGGCTGTCCAACGAAGCAGTGTTCTGGCTTCACGAGTCTAGAGGTCAGGGGCCAGGCGTTCTCGTAGCTTTTATGGAGGTAACATAAACTTGTCCGTTCCAAAAATGTTTCTTTAGTGTATATGCGTTTGGGTAATGCACTAACTTTAACGTCTAATTATACAGAAGGTGAAGAAGAGCTGCAGGAAGCTAGCTCAGAAGCTAAGCTGCATTGACACTCCTTATGAGGAACCGCCACTCCCGGCGCGGTCGGGTGGCACGTCTTCAGCCTCTTTGAGGACACCAGCTGGCTCTTCTCAGCCGATGACTTCGGCGCGGTCGGGTGCCACTTCCGCGGTGCGTACACCATCACGTCATAGTGCTGGGAAGAACCCTGCAACCGAGGACGACGATGACGACGATGACGACGACCCCCCCCCCCGGGCTTCCGCAGACAGCACGACCAGTGGGACGATTGGCCGTAGCACGAGATCGGCATATCTCAAAGGTACTATCAAAGATAGTTTATTTAAATACGTAGGCTCCATGAACTAACGATCATAAAGAATTATAAGTAATCGTGCGTATCATATACTTGTAGGGTACGAGCCGTACGCACCGTCGACGTGACCATACCGACGTTGGCTACACTCCCAATGTGTTGCCAACAAATCTGAAGAGACAGAGGCGTCCGGGGGATCCTTACACTCCTGGGCCTTAGTTTGTTAGGTCAAACGAATATTGGCGTCCGAAACTTGCGGGGTTATTTGGTTATGTTATGTCAAACTTATGTCAAAACAATGAAAATGTTATGTGGCAGCTTGTCAATTTACGCACGGACTTCATTTATCTGTTTCATATTCGTTTCTTTGCGTCGCGGCAGCACTGCCAGCGAGATTAAGTACCAACTAGTTCGGGAACCGACAGTCCCGACGTATCTCGACGCCGGTGGCAATTTTTCATAATCGATTAGTTAAATTGGTGGTTAACCGTATTATGAAAGACGAAAAACAAATCATTGGCTTATCAAATTCTCTATTCGGCCGTGAAAAAAATTCAACAAAAGACAGAAATAAATCTACTATTGATTTTACGTCAAGCAATACTTAGATTAACTCCCACTATCGGCGTGACGCGTTTGGATTAAACCGTTCAGGTACCACCGGCCGGGCGGCGGGCGCGGCGGCCAGGCGGGCTTGCTGCTCGGGCAGGCGGGACTGGACGCGGTATTTATTTGGCTCTGCCGCGCCACGGATTAGGGCGCAGCACTGCCGCGCCAAGGTCGGTGGCGCGGCAAGAGCTGCCACGTCAACGGTCACCGAAACCAGTCGTCGCCACGTCAGACCTCTGTCGCGCCACCATGCATGGCGCGGCACAAGCATTTGGCCGCGCCAGGGCAATAGGCGCGGCCAAAAGTGTTAGTTTTAAAAAAAACTTGCAGTGTTAGATTTAAAATTAGTTATCAAAAAGGGTTAAAATTAAAAAAAATCGCAGTGGCATGGAGGGCACAAAAAAATTAGAGCAGTGACGCTGAAGACCGCTGAACATTGCAATCTTTTTTAATAGCACACAAGGAATTCCCCCTAGTAAAAGCTATTGGCCCAATGACTAGCGTCCTGTTCATTTGGTTTATAAGTCGTACTTTTTCAACCAACGAACAGTATTTTTCCCCACAATAAATCAGTTAACAGTATTTTCAGCCATAAGTGAACAGGGCATAAGGGCCCTAGGCTCAGGTCCACCCCTGGTCAGTCAGTGGTCACCACCATGCCCAAATACATCCATGCAGTCTAATTTGTATTATTCACATTCTTAACAAATTGTATTGCAGCCATATACAAACCTCGCCAACAAGTATTCCTCTCATTTAAAAAAAACAAGTATTCCGCTGTTAAAAAATATAATTATAGGTTTAGAACAAGGCAAAGTTTTTTTTTTAAGTTTGATTAAATTTATAGAAAATAGTACTAACATTTGTCTCTAAATAGATTTACTATAAAAAATATTTATAATTAATCTGATGATATTAATTTGGCATCATAAATGTTACTAGTAGTTTTTATATAAATTTGTCAAGATTTAAATTATTTGACTTCTTGACAAGTAAATTGTGTTTTTGGGACAGAGTTAGTATAGGGAATAATAGAATATGCCAGGTTTGAAGACGCTTTATAATGTATATATTAGGCCAGGCTTCCTAATAAGATTTGTCCAGGTAATATTATGAACATGATCTTATAAGATCTGCTTTGCTAGCTGTAATATGATCATCGGTATTTATGAATTTATTAGGCCAGGCTTCCTAATAAGATTTGTCCAGGTAATATTATGAACATGATCTTATAAGATCTGCTTTGCTAGCTGTAATATGATCATCGGTATTTATGAATTTCTAATAACCGATTAGGTAGATAGACTTAGACATGGGAAGGATGTCAACTGCTCAAGCTTGGATCTTGGTTTCAGTAAGCTAACTTCCTGCATTATTCTTAGGCATCTTAGTTTTAGGCCATGTCTGTTGGAGTGGTGGAGCTCCAAACAAAATCTATGGATTTGTGCGAACTACATATTTGTAGCTCCAAGAATTTTGAATTTGGAGTTGGAGATACAAGGGGAAATAGATGATTTATTTAGTTTATTTATAGTTTGGATTAGATATAAATATTTAAACCACTTTATTTTAGTCCCGACATGGTTCTAAAAGGCATTGGCTACTTGTTACCGTGTACGAATGAGAGCTGGAGCGGTGAAGCCGGTATAGCTAAAATAGTTGCTTCAGACGTGTGGTAAATTTTGGAGACTTAGCAAATTCTACCAGAGCTAGAGTTAAATTCAGACGGGGAATGCGAAAAATACAGGAACAAAGGGCACTGCTGCGTGAGGCCAGCTGGCCAGAGCTCTGCGCGGCTACTATTGGCACCAAGCTCGGCGCCAAAATCCACGACGCCGAGCTCATACCACGTCCACGCTACACGAGCAGCCACATCAGCGGCACGTAGAAAATGACTCTAGACCTCGGCGCCAATGACTATGCCGCCGAGACGTGTAACCTCGGCGCCAATTGCTGCGGCGTCGAGCCCAGGGTCTATATTTTGAAAGGATGCCTCTAGGGGTATATTTGTGAATATCTTTAAACAAAAGGGCTAAAAAACTAAAAAATCGGCTTCATCGACTCCTAGATGAGGCCTTAATATACAAGCTACAAATCCAACATGGATCTTGGAGTTGAAGCTTATGCCAAGCTGGTCCTAGTATTGTATTGACCACGCATATCTCTTTGCTGAGTTTTAAATTTCTTGTGGGGTAAATGCTACTGTCCCTGTCCTAAAAAGAATGTCATCATAGGTTTATTTGGAGCAAGTCAAACTTCCCTGACTAGGATTATAGAAATAATATATCAATCAACGTTTGTCTAAATATGTTTATTATAAAAACATGTTTCATTATCCATCTAATGAAAAACAATATCAACATTTGTTTCTAAATATGCTTATTATGAACATATGTTTCATTATCCATCTAATAATACTTATTATGCATTATAAATTGAAGTATTATTTATATGTTTGGTTAAAGTTAAAATTGATTAACTCGAGAGTGTGAATGACATTCTTTATTGGGATGTGCTCGCGTCTGAACGTCCGACGGGATAGCGGCCATTTCCCGCGCGCGCCTGCACAACCTGCCCCTCGTCCGCTAATTTGCCCTCCCCGCATGCGCATCGCACCGTCATCACGTCCGCACGACTAGCTCCCAATCTGCCCCGTTCGCCTCGATTCGACCCGCCCCATCCGCGCACCCTGACCCCATCCGTTTGCCTTGCCCCGCAGGCGCACCCCGCTCATCGTGCCACCGACCGCCAACCCCCAGCACGCTACGCGCCACATGCGCCAACCCCGAGGAGCCCTGGCTCACCGTGCCCTATTCCCCGACACCAATGTCGTGCCACCATCACTCCCCTGCGCCCCCATGACTCTCCGAAAAGCATGAAACATGTGCAACATGAAAACACTTGAATGCAACATACGTCTGAAACAGATAAGACATATGGAACATACACTTCCAACATATGTGTGAAAATATATGCAACATACAAATAGAACACTTACAACACGAAAACACTTGCTGCAATGGAAGACCGGAATAGATGAAATATTTGGAACATACAATTGCAACATATGTCTGAAACTTATGCAACATCCAGATCAAAATGCATGTAACATACGTTTGAACAGCTAAAACATTTTGAAGAAACTATTGCAACATGTGTCTTAAACACTTGCAATATATGCAACATCCCCGATTTACTTTTGCAACATTCATATGAAATAAC
>NW_027096924.1:0-16330 GCF_019320115.1 Miscanthus floridulus
GTTCTTTTCCATTTGGGCTCGACAACATGGCAAAATCCTATCAGGGACAAGTCGAAAGATTTTTTAATCCAAGACTCGGGATACCACTGACAGGAGCTCAGGAAGGTCTCGTGCTAACGATAACATCGCGGGACTATATCATCCACTGGCCGGATTCCATTCCTGAGGGTAGCGGAACCCAACTAGTCGGCACAACAACAACAGCTATTTTACCTTACCAAGAAGGAGACTCGATCTGCGACACCGAGGCATCCACTAAAGTTATCAGCGACTCCGACAGCATGAAAACTAACGCCAATAACAGGATGACTCATGCGCAAGAAGTGCTCACGGTTCGACGACCGCGGTCACCATTAAATCCCCCGGAAGCACCCGATGTCAGATCATCAGATGAATCAGAATCCAACATATCACCTTTTGCCTAGGGCTACGACGGAGAAACAGATAGTCAGAAACAAGCTAGAGAAAGAAAAAACAAGTTGAAGCAAGGGTGCCAACACCGTGCTAGGTAGCGCAGGGAAGCTTGGATTAGATACGAGTCAGAATTGGCTGAGTATGACAAAAGAAAATCGCAACGAGAAGTCGAAGGAAGACGCACAGCGAATACGCCTTACGATAAGATTCGAGAAGCATTAGAAGAACTCGGAGCAACTTCGCATCCTGGTGAGAAGTATGAACAGCTCCAGGACTTGCTCCGATCAACAATCCCGAGAACGAATGAAGAAAAAACTCGATCAAGACCACCCGCCAGATCAACAACCCACCGGCAAGAAGATCAAAATCAAAGGAAATCCGCTTTCGAAAGACTTGGGCCGGGTGGAAGCCATGACGGAGGAAGTAGGAAGGAGTATAATCAAGGCCACCGATTTGAACAACTAAGGAAGAATAGGAGCAGGGTTCCTACCCAGACAACCTCGCAAGATTGTTCCCATCAGAACGACAGTTGGCCAGAGGAAGGCGCCGAATCTGAATTCAAAGAAACCAAGGCACACGACAGGTTCCCCTGCTTCGCGAACAGGCTTGCATTGGTGCGATTACCTCACAAATTCAAACCATCTAATCACTCCAAGTATGATGGCAAAACTGAACCAAAGCAATGGCTCAGAATATATTCACAATCGATTGAACTAGCCGGAGGAGACGACGATATCAAAGCCCTTTTCTTCCCCATGGCACTGGAGGCCATGCCCCTCCAATGGTTCGACAAACTAAATCCAGGATCTATCAGAAATTGGGAGGATTTGCAGAGAGCTTTTTGTGAGAATTTTGCAGGAATCATCACACACCCAATCACTCATGCAGAACTAAAAGGACTCAAGCAAAGGGGAGGTGAAAGTCTCAGAAACTACTATCGACGATTCGGCGAACTACGAGCTCAAGTGCATGACATAACTGAACGAGAAGTAATTGAAGCTTTCTCTAACGGAATCATGGCTAGATGGCAATTTCAAGACTTCTGCAAAGAAAATCCGAGAAACAACGAAGAATTCAGACGTACAGTAGAAAAGATGATTACTGCAGAAGAAAAAACACGAGAGAGGTTCCCGGACAGAAGCAACCAAGACAACCCGGACAAGCAAAGTCAACGAAATAGCAGACATCAAGAAAGAAAACGTAGACCAGACAATACTGTGGCAATGGCCGACAAATCAAAGAAGTTTCCCAAACCCAAAAGATACGATGACATTGAAAACATACGTTGCCCATTGCACCCTAGTGGAAGGCACACCATCGGAAATTGCTACACTTTCAATGATCGATACACAAGAAAAGATAGTAAGGAAAACACCAGAGAGGACAATCAGAAAAGAGAAGAAGACAACCACGAGGACAAAGGATTCCAAAAACCTAGGGGAACGGTAGCAGTGATTTTCTCAGGAGCTCCGGATTGCAGAAGAAAACATCAAGAAAAACTAGCACTGCGGACCATTATGACAGCAGAACCGGCTACACCAAGATACCTCAATTGGTCACAGTATCCTATCCAATTTACCAGAGAAGACCAATGGACTAGCGTGGGAAACGCAGGCCATTATCCATTAGTTCTGGATCCGACTATTGCTGGTATGACCGTCACCAAAGTACTAATCGATGGAGGAGCTGGGCTTAACATCATCTTTTCAGAAACTCTAAGAAAAATGGGACTACAACTCGCCGGGCTGATTACGCCAACAAGCACACCTTTTTACGGAATAGTACCCGGCAAAGCAGCCATGCCACTCGGACAAATTACTTTACCTGTTACCTTTGGAACTCCTTCAAACTACCGAACAGAGTTTATCAAATTTGAAGTCGCCGACTTCGATTCATCATATCATGCAATCCTCGGACGTCCAGCACTGGCCAAATTCATGGCAATACCACATTATCCGTACTTACTGCTTAAGATGCCAGGACCCAACGGTATCCTTTCTCTTCAAAGCGATTTAAAACACGCTTTTGACTGCGACGTTCAGGCGATCCAAATTGCAGCTAAAGCGCAAGCCGACAATGGAAGAAAAGAAATAGCCGCAATCGCTGCAGAGACAAGCCAAGAAGAATTAGAAATACCGGCTAAAAACCCAGCATTATCGCACCACCAAAAGAAGCCGACGTCAAGCAAATCGACTTAGGCACAGGCGATACCTCCAAGACAGCAACTATCAGTGCTCACCTCTCGGCAAAATAGGAACTCGCGCTCACCAACTTTCTTCGGGACAACAAAGATATCTTCGCTTGGAAGCCGGCCGACATGCCAGGAGTCCCAAGGGAGTTGGCTGAGCACAGGATTGATGTTAACAAAAGCTCCAAGCCTGTAAAACAACGGCTACGACGATTCTCACCCGACAAGAAGGCAGCAATTAAAAAGGAAATAACAAAACTGATGGCAGCTGGATTCATCAAGGAGATCCTTCATCCAGATTGGCTAGCAAACCCGGTCCTTGTGCAGAAGAAAAACACGGACGAGTGGCGTATGTGCGTCGATTACACAGATCTCAACAAACATTGCCCAAAAGATCCGTTCGGGCTACCACGCATCGACCAGATAGTTGACTCGACAGTAGGATCTGCGCTATTATCTTTTCTCGATTGCTATTCAGGATATCACCAGATCGCACTAAAAGAAGAAGACCAGAGCAAGACATCTTTCATCACCCCGTTCGGTGCCTACTGCTACAAGACCATGTCGTTTGGACTAAAGAACGCTGGCACCACGTACCAAAGAGCTATCCAGACTTGCCTTGGGAATCAAATCGGTGAAAACGTGGAGGCATACGTGGACGATGTGGTGGTGAAAACAAAGAACCCAGACACTCTAATTGAAGATTTAAGGCAAACCTTCGAAAACTTAAAGAAATGGAGATGGAAATTGAACCCAAATAAATGTGTATTTGGGGTTCCCTCAGGACCACTACTCGGATTTTTGGTCAGTCAGCGCGGGATCGAAGCCAGCACCAAGCAAATTCGAGCTATAACAGAAATGGGCCCACCTAGAAGTGTCAAAGATGTGCAGAAACTAACAGGATGCATGGCGGCCCTCAACCGATTCATATCAAGACTCGGCGAAAAGGGATTACCTTTCTTCAAACTACTAAAGAAGACAGACAAGTTCGAGTGGACAATAGAAGCCGACGAAGCTTTCAAAAAACTTAAAGAATACCTCACTTCGTCGCCTATCCTAACACCTCCAAAGAAAGATGAAGATATGATGCTATATATTGCGGCAACTCCTACCGTAATCAGCACAGCAATAGTCATAGAAAGAGAAGAACAAGGGCGCGTGTATAAAGTGCAACGTCCCGTATACTACATCAACGAAGTACTGTCAGAATCCAAAATCCGGTACCCGCATGTACAAAAACTACTCTACGCTCTACTCATCATCTCACGGAAGCTTCGCCACTATTTCGAAAGCCACAAGATTACCGTGGTGACGGATTTTCCACTCGGAGACATCCTACACAATAAAGATGCCACGGGACGCATATCCAAGTGGGCAGTCGAAATTGGAGCTCTTGACATCAATTTCATCCCACGGAAGGCAACAAAATCTCAAGCCCTCGCCGATTTCGTGGCCGAATGGACAGAGATTCAACGGCCTTTATCAGATACAATCCTTGACCACTGGAAGATGTACTTTGATGGATCACTCAAACTAGGCGGGGCTGGTGCAGGCGTTCTCCTCATTTCTCCAGAAGGAAAACAACTCAAGTACGTCCTTCAGATATTATGGCAAGCTACAAATAACGAAGCAGAATATGAAGCCCTCATCCACGGGTTATGAGTGGCAATTACCCTCGGAATAAAAAGGTTACTCGTATACGGCGATTCAGCAGTAGTCATCAACCAAGTCAACAAAGATTGGGATTGCACCAAAGAAAGCATGGGTGCTTATTGTGCTGAAATACGGAAACTGGAAAAACATTTCCAAGGATTAGAAATTTTACACGTCCTACGCGATTCCAACATTGCAGCAGATATCCTGGCCAAGCTCGGATCAGACAGGGCAAAGGTTCCACCCGGCGTATTCATAGAAGAGCTATCAGTTCCCTCTATCAAACAACCCGGTGAAACAACACATGAAATTCAAGCTAAAGGCGTTCAGATCTTGGTAATCAACACTTCATGGAGCCAAGTTTTCATCGACTATATCAAAGAAAATAAACTGCCAGCAGATAAAGCAGAAGCCACCCAAGTTGTCCGCAGAAGCAAAAACTACGTTCTAGTAGGGGATAAACTCTACAGAAGAGCAGCATCATCAGGAGTACTACTAAAATGTGTCTCATTTGAAGAAGGCAAAGAAATCCTAGATGAAATACACTCAGGTTGCTGTGGAAATCATGCCGCTTCAAGGACACTAGTTGGCAAAGCATTTCGCACCGGATTCTACTGGCCAACCGCTTTGAAGGATGCAGAAGAGCTTGTCAAAAAATGCAAAGGTTGCCAAATGTTTGCAAGACAAGCCCACGACCAGCTCACAATCTTATCTGTATCCCACCCGCTTGGCCTTTTTCCTGCTGGGGGCTAGATCAAGTAGGACCCCTGAAAAAAGCAAAAGGCGGCTTCGAGTACATCTTTGTAGCAGTCGACAAGTTCACCAAGTGGATTGAATACAAACCACTCGCGAAATACAGCGCAACCAAAGCAGTCGAGTTCATCCAAGACATTATGCACCGCTTCGGCATGCCCAATCGAATCATCATAGATCTAGGCTCCCCCTTCACAGCTACAGAATTCAAGAGCTGGGCACAAGACTGTGGTTTCAGTATAGACTATGCGTCTGTTGCACATCCAGAAGCCAACGGACAAGTAGAAAGGGCTAATGGACTCATATTAGCCAGATTAAAACCAAGGTTATACGAAGAACTAGTGGACTATGGGTCCAAATGGATTGAAGAATTACCGAAAGTAGTATGAGGGCTACGAACTCAAGTAAGCAGGGCAACAGGCCACTCACCCTTCTTCCTAGTTTACGGGTCAGAGGCCGTACTACCCGCCGACTTGATCTGGACATCCCCGAAAATAGAACAATATGATGAAGGAGAAGCAGAACACACAAGAAGATTAGAACTCGACAGCTCAGAAGAAGTCAGAATAAACGCTACCCTCCAATCAGCCAGATACCTACAAGGTTTAAGACAGCACTACAACAAGAGTACCCAACCTCGATCACTACAAGTTGGAGACTTAGTGCTAAGAAGGATACAAAAGACTGATGGACGACATAAGCTACTCAGTCCATGGGAAGGCCCGTTCATTGTCACAAAAGTCAACGGACCAGGCACATACAAGTTAATGACCGAAGATGGAAAAGAAGTCAGCAATACATGGCACATCAGCCAGCTAAGAAGATTTTACGCGTAAAAACAACTCAAGAAAAAATAGATATGCAAGCCACAAGGGACCTACGTTCACCATCAATGAAAGACAATACTCTTCAACAACATATGTATTAGTTTATACTCATGATCAATAAAGATGATATTCATCCACAGCATGTCTTGTCATGACTTTCAACGAGTTGTTTTCACGAAAAGCAAAATGGCTGAAAACATGCCTGAGCATCCCGGCCGAGAGCAAAATAGCTGAAAAGACGCTTGAGCTCGCCGATGAGGGTAGCTAAAAGCTAACACCCGAAACAAAAAGCAAAATGGCTGAAAACATGCCTGAGCATCCCGGCCGAGAGCAAAATAGCTGAAAAGACGCTTGAGCTCGCCGATGAGGGTAGCTAAAAGCTAACACCCGAAACAAAAAGCAAAATGGCTGAAAACATGCCTGAGCATCCCGGCCGAGAGCAAAATAGCTGAAAAGATGCTTGAGCCCGCCGATGAGGGTAGCTAAAAGCTAACACCCGAAACAAAAAGCAAAATGGCTGAAAACATGCCTGAGCATCCCGGCCGAGAGCAAAATAGCTGAAAGGACGCTTGAGCTCGCCGATGAGGGTAGCTAAAAGCTAACACCCGAAGCAAAAAGCAAAATGGCTGAAAACATGCCTGAGCATCCCAGCCGAGAGCAAAATAGCTGAAATAATGCTTGAGCCCGCCGATGAGGGTAGCTAAAAGCTAACACCCGAAACCAGTCGACCAAAATTTAACTTCAAAAGACCCTCCAACACTTCGTTCCGAAAAGCAAGAGGCTCGGGGGCTACATCCAGATAGGAATACTTTTTTCTTTAGAAAAGCACGAGCGCCACTCAAGAAAGCACTCGGATGCCGAAGTTTGTCAAGGCAACATTCTATACCAAGTCATTTTACATAGCGCAGGCGAAAGGTTGTCAACGCAGAGATCTACATCTAACAAGTCGTAGCACGGACAAAGCACTCGACGGATCACAAAAGAGGAAGAAAAGAAAGGTACTCGACAAATCGAGGGGTCTCATCAGGATAACACACAGAGTTGTTCTTGAGGAGCAGAGACGAAAACGAGACAAAGTACTCAGCAAGTCAAGTAACTTCAACCGCACCCAGGCAAAGAATACATCAACAAAAATAAAGAATCTTCATTTAGAAGGAGTGTAATATTACAAGGGGATGCTCAATCAAATCAGGCGTTGTCATCAGGAAGGGAAATGTCAATATTTAGACTATCTACAACCCTACTGGCTAGACCTTCGACCTCAGACTCCATCCTCTCAACGGCGTCAAGATATTCTTGGCTTTCAGCTTCCTCTGCTATCTTGGAGAGAGGTGCCTCTGGAGCAAGGACCCGGACCTGGGCCAGCACATTCTTGGTACATACTTGGGCACACTTCTCCGCGAACTCTTGGAAACGAGTCGGGATCCGGGGAATGAACTGTGCCCAAGATTGCCCATCATCCGCTGGAGTCCGGAGGACATCGGCTACTGAACGAAAAGATCTCCACAAAACATTCCAATTTTCAGTAGCCGTCGCCAGCTTCCCGGACAAGCCTTCAATAGTTTTTTGGGCCTGCACAAGATCTCTGTCAGCTCCGCGCCTAATCAGCCTAGCAAGGGCGAGTTCTTCCTCAGCATGAGTAATTACCTCCTCAGCTTTATTGTGACTAGAACGGACAAGGGCCTTCATTTCATCGATACTCTCTGAGAGCTTCTGCTTCTCAATTCGGAGAGCTAGACAAGACACCCAAGAACAAGTCAGCGGGAAAAGAAGTCAAAATACGAGAAGAAACAGGCAGAACCCGCGGCACCTTTGCATTCATTCTTCGCAGACTCCACCGCAGCATCTCTCTGCTTCTCCGTCTCCACTACCCGGGCGCGAAGGGCCTTCTCCTCCTTTTGGTGCATTTGACGCTCTGTCTCCAACTCAGCCCGGAGGAGGTCAAGATCGGCTTTCAGAGCGTCCACTTCCGAAGACAACTTCCTCTCATTTTCAGATGAGAAGAAGAAGCCAGAATGATCACGAGAAAAAGACTGAGCAAAAAGAGGCAAAGAGAAACAAGGCGTAAGGATAGAAGAAAAACAAGCATAAAAAAAAGAGAGAGTGGCAGAAAAACCTACTTGGAGCTTTTCACCAAAAGAAGTCACGAGGGTCGACAAGCTCCCCCAGGCTGCGGTCAGCTTCGATAACCGATGAGTGGCATCGAACTGTTGCACCACGTCACCAGAAAAGGAGGGGCCGCCGGAGACAAGAGAAGTGAAGGAGAGGCCGGCCGGGGCGAAGGAAGAACGACCAAAGCAACATCCAGGGAAGCCGGAGCCAAACCCTCAGAAGAACCCGGCGCGACGGCCACAGTTACCTCCGGAGCGGCCAAGTCCGCAACTCCGCCAGGTAGCTCTGAAGCCCCCGCGGCGACTTCATCAACATAATGTTGTGAGTCTCGAGGCTCGGAACTCGTTGGCACGGTGGGAGGCAGAGAAGAAGTCGATGAAGAAATTAGAGAAGACGAAACACTGAAAAGTGATAAAAGGAAACACCAATAAGAACCAGAGGAAGGAAGATAAAAGCCAAAAAGATAAAGCTAGAATCTACTCACCCGGCTACTTTTTTCTTCGTGAAGCCAAGAGAAAGCCTCACAGGGGGAACCATGATGGCGAAGACGTCCCCGCCACCCGGCGACGGGAGCGGGACAGCAGACAACGGAGCCGCGGAAGAAGCCGGGGCTGGAGCCGTGGAAGAAGCCGGGGCTGGAGCCATGGAAGAAGCCGGAGCTGGAGCCGTGGAAGAACTCCGCACCGGAGGAGCGGTACAGCTCGGGACAGAGGAAACCAAAGAACTCGACACCAGAGCTTCAGAAGAAGTCAGCGCGGGAGCATCGGAAGAACTCACACCCGACCTCCGATTACTTCAAAAAGTTCAAGACTAAAATTCAAAACAAAAAGAAGAAAATTCAATGCAACAAGAATATGAAAAACAACTCACCGCCGCATGATGAGGGGGACTTCATCATCCTCTTCTCCCTCAGCCAACGAAACCAGAGCACCTGCTGAAAAGGAGATGAAAAGTACTCGGTTCAAGAGAGAAACATGAAAATAAAAGAACAAAGAGTATTAAATGTGCTCACCTAAGAGCATGCTAGCAACAACTGGAGTACCTGAAGGAGTACTTGGTTTACGAGGCTTCTTGGAGACAGGCAAGCCAGATGAAGACCCGTCCATTCGCCCCCTCTTCGGGACACTGCGAGGACCGCGAGGGACTAGACGAGGAACATACTCTTCATATACATCAACAAATCTGAAAGAAACCCTAGGAAGGGCTGTAAAGGTTTGAGACTTACTAATTGCAGAAGTACCAGCTAGACGATCCCCAGTCTCTACCACGGTAGGGAGAACATCAAGGGGGATCGGATCGACAAAGTTCCGCCCAAGCTCCTGCGAGAAAAGATAAAACACCGGGACAAGGAAAAGCTAAGCAAGAACGGATGCAGCAAGAGTACATAAAGAACTCAAATAACAAAGATAGACAACTCACAGCTGGAGGCGGGTTGATGGCCGAGAACTCAGAGACGGCAGGAGGAATGACGCTCACTCCTTTCAGCATCTTCTGGAGACGCTCGAGTACCTCCTCACCGGTCAGCTCAAGAGCTGGGACCATGCATGAAGGATCCTCAGCACCAGAATACTCAAAGCCGAGATGTTCCCGCTCCTTCAAGGGCTGAACCCGGCGACGAAGGAAGCTTGAAACAATACCAAAGCCGGTCAAACCCTGCTGTTTCAGCATGCTAATCCTATCAAGGAGTGGTTGGATCACTTGAATCTCAGCAGGTGACTCAAGCTTCTTGTCCCATCGGTCATTCACCACAGGACCGGATCCAGAGTGAATGACAAGAGAAGGGATCAAATTGGCAGCGTAAAACCACTCGGCACGCCAATCTTTGACAGAATCGACCAGGTCATAATCAAAAAACTTAATTTTGAGACCCTGGCGAAACTAAATCCCGCAACCGCCGAGAGCACTAGTTTCTTCACGGCGGGGTTGAGGTTTTAGACGAAAGAAAAAGCGAAAAAGAGATAGAGAAGGAGGGATCCCAAGGAAGGCTTCACAAAGGTGAACAAAAACAGAAAGATGGAGAACGGCATTGGGGGTTAGATGGTTCAGACTAACCCCGAAATAACCAAGAAACTGATGAAGGAAAGCGGAACCAGGAAGACAAAGTCCAGCGCGGACAAAGGAAACAAAAAGGACAATCTCACCAGGACCCGGAGCCGGAACCCGATGCTCGCCCAGAACTCTCCATTCAGCGATGACTTTGCTTTGGATCAAGCCATCACTAACGAGCTCGCGCAGCTGGTCTTCGCTTGTTGTTGGAGCCGGCCAAACCTTCTGAGCTGCCCTCATGGCCACGAACTCCTGGTTTTCAATCAAAGACAGGGATGACTCCTCGTCCACGAAGGTCGCCTAAGATTTGCTTGCGGTTTTCTTCTTTCCCATGAACTAACTGAAGCAAAAAAGGCACTAAGGAAGATGAAGCTAGAATGATGGTGCTCGGGTGATGGCGACAATGACGGCGGCGGATTTCTGAGAGCTAGGGTTTAAAGGCAAGAGCTGGGCGACAGGGGAAAGGAAGATAAAAGGTCTTTAAATAGATTTTTCCAATAAAAACGGCCCATAAGGCCCGTTAAAACGCAGTGTGAGAACGCAACGGTCCATTTACCGACGCAGCTAAAACGACGGAGGGCACAAATCCACACAACGGTACAAACCAACGGGCAGATTTCAGACTTATCCGTCCAGCGCCACGGCAGGGTTATCAGATTGATACAAGAACAACCCGTCAAACCAAGAAGAAAGATAAAAGAAAGAAAAGGCTACCTCACGAGGAACAAAAGAACCTGGCTATGTAAGAAAGAACTCGGTAGTCTCATGAACGACAGGGATCACAACAGAAAAGTCAAAGACAACTCAGAAGACAAGATTCGTTACATTACAAGCGACTTCAAGAATAGAAGATTACAAATCTTACAAGACCCAACGAACTCGGCACCACGAAAAGCAAAGTAGCAAAGAGGAACACGGACACGACTAGGCTCTGGAACGACTACGTGTCCCGAATTGCTACTCGGAAGGACAGACCGCCATCAGCTACACTGTTTTCTTCAAAGGACGGACGCAGTGCATCCAAGGCGGAAATCGGCAGCATGGCAGAGCAACATGGAGCAGAGAAGGCCGGCGGGCATCTGTCTACCCAAGACCGATGTGATGCTGGATATGGTGTTGATCTGCACCGGACGGTCTCAAGACAGGCGACGAGGATCAACCCAGAACTGCCGGATGAAGGAACGAAGCCCACATCACAAGACTTCCTCCAACTACCACCATGTACATCCTGGCACAATGCTGCCGCGGGATTAGCCTACCTCTAATCCCTATCACAAGACTTCCTCCAGCTACGACAAGACACACAGGAACTACAAAATATGCCCGGGGGCTGCTCTACTTCACAAACTACCATGTTCATGACCACCAAGGTTTCAACAGAATGACCAATGGATGAGAACAAGCACTCCGGGACAGTATTTATAGACCAAAGGATCGGCGCACATGGACTAGGAGTACCAACGAAACAAGCCTAACAAAGGACACACTGAAAAGACAGGACTCAATAATAGATGACTCAGGCGAGAGGAAGCAGTACTCGAAGATGGGCATATTCGGAAGAATATACCAGCACAGTACAACCCGTGAACAAAAGGCATTTACACTCAGCCACCACCATACAACTACATCTGACAACAGCAGACTATCAAAGAATACGCCAAGACCTCGCATCCGAGTCCCTCCAGAACAAAACAACACGGATATACGCTCGGGGGCTTGGCCAGCATCATAGCTTAATCAACACTAAGCTAGGAAGCCCGGCCTTCATTTTCAACTACTCCCGGAGGCTCGGAACCAAAAAACAAAGGACCAAGAATACAAGAAACTCAAGACTACAACGACGACGACACACCAAGACTCTTCATCCGACTTCTTTTCTAAAGAGAAGAACTCGAAGAAAGCACAGGGCTCGGGGGCTACACTCAGTGAGCGCAATTTCACCCAAAAAGAACCCGGACATAAGCTCGGAGGCTGCATGCCGCAAAACTACTCGGATGATGGTTTAATCCAAGACTAAAGGGCCGCTTCGGAAAGATACCGCAAAAACTACTCGGATGATGACATAATCCAAGTCTCGGGGACTACTTCAGAACACAAAGGATCAAGACCCTCCAACTTTTTGTTCCAAATAGCAAGAGGCTCGGGGGCTACACTCAACCATTTCAAGACATTACGACAAAAAGAACCCGGAACGGGCCATATTCGAGTTCTTTTTTATAAAACTTCAACGAACAATCAGAACAACTTCAAGACAAGATCCTCCAGCTCCTTGTTCCAAATAGCAAGAGGCTCGGGGGCTACAACCAAGATGGGTGTATTTTTTCTTCAGAAAAGCAATCACCACTCGAAGATCCCAAGAAGCGCTACAAGGTTTCACTCCAGAAAGCACTCGGATGACATCTTGTTCCTACTCAACAAGACTTGAAGGAGCAAAGCGAGACTTTCAGAGCTCAACCATGAAGTGCTCGGGGGCTTGTCGATGCGGGACCCACAGGATACCCCGCAAGGGAGAGAGAAGATCTAGTTCGACTAGGATTCTTCCCATGTAATCTTAGTAGTAGAACTATTAAGAAATCCTACTAGGAAATCTCATTGTAAACCGACTAGGACTCTGGCCTCCTGACTATATAAAGGAGGGCAGGGCTCTTGAGAGAAAGGACAATTGGTACGACACAACACTTGACAATCAATCCAACGCAAAGGCTAAGGCTGACTGGACGTAGGGCTATTACTCGATCAAAGATCGAGGGTCCGAACCAGAATAAATCGACTGTCTTTTGCGTTAACCGTCGAGTTCTGCATACGCTGAAGCCCGAACATACTGCCCCGGGTACCCCCGTGGCAGGCTATCGGTGGTAAAACATCGACAGAAGCTTCCTTGTATACAATTTTATGAAGTCATAGGATGGTGTAAGATTGCCACCGATCAACACTGTAAGCATATATTCTCTAACTATATTCCGTACACTACATACAAAATTAATAACTTAACTTATTATATCTACCATGCACAGCTATCAAATTCACTGAGGATGGAATTTTTGAGGACATTCTTAAAAGTCATGATTAAGGACTTAGACAGAATGTAACTTAAATGGTTATATGAGAAAAAACTTTACTATGACTTCTTAGTTTCCCGGATTGTATACGTGCTCAAAGATATTGTGTAAAAGTTGAACTATGAAAAAAAACATTGGTTGTTTTCATGTGCGTCTCCAACGCACGGCCATTATACTAGTAAGTTTTTGTTCTTGGTCTTGGTTGTAACAGCGACCACATTTTATGGAAACCGTGGGGGCAGGGAGGTGTCCATTGAAATGGCGGCACAACAATTAGATATCATCTTCTATTTGGCCCATAGTGTTTGGACCCAGAGTTGACTTCATGCGTGGGATCCATACTGACAAAAAAAAAAGAGACTATCCTCCCCAGAGCGCCTCCATGCTGCATACACGTTACTTGTGCCAGATTTCTAGACTCCATAGATGAGAGAGGCTACTACATAGAAACACTAAAATTCATATCACATCAAATGTTTAGATACTAATAAAGAGCATTAAATATAGATTAATTATAAAACCAATTACATAGATAGAGGCTAATTTACGAGACGGTTTTTTAAGCCTAATTAATCTATCATTAGCACATGTTTACTGTAATACCACGTTGTCAAACCATGGACTAATTAGGCTTAAAAGATTCGTCTTGTAAATTAGTCACAAGTTGTGTAATTAGTTTTGTAATTAGTCTATATTTAATACTCCATGCATGTGTCTAAACATTCGATGTGACAGGAATTTTAGGAGGGCCTGTACAAACCAAACACCCCCTAAATGACTTGGTCCTATAGTAACATTTATTGTATAGAATTATCTTGGATATGCCCACCTCCACCTGCAATCTAGGAGATGAAGGAGAGAGGGTGCCTTAGGCTCCGACTTCGTCCTCTCCCTTGACTGGGTTACGCCGAATCCAGAAGGGTTGCTAGATCCACAGGAGGCATAGGGGTGACAACTCACATGAAGCACGAGACGTGGTGGGGCACCGCCACCAGGATCCAGAAGGGTGCAAGGTCGTGCATTGTTGTCTCTCCCGCACTCCTCCATATATAGTCATGAAAATGTAGAAGATGGTGGATGGGGGCGGTGCTCACATGAATGTAGAAGTCATTGGTCGCTCGTGTGGATCCAGAAGGCGACAACGATCTCGAAGACTTAGGCTTGGGTGTATAGTAGAAGATGTAGCCCGCCATCATAGTGTGTGGAGCATGACCCTGGTGGCGGCGGCATCACAACATGGTGAGGCTCCCCCGCGGCAAGGTCATCCATGGGTAGGTGGGTGCCAGAACCGAAGTTGTCAGACTAGGGAGGAAACTGATGAAGCGGAGAGGAAAAAGGAGGAGCCACCACGTCGGATCAAAGATGAGCATGCAGCCTATAGCCCGGTGGCCCGGCACGAAGCCTAGGTTTTTGGCCTGACCCAAGCACGGTCCGGCCCGGTGGAGCAGGCCGTGCCTAGGCTGCTACCTGGGCCCACCGGGCGGCACGGTATGGCCCATAAAATGGTGAAAGGCCCGGTGCTTGGCATGGCCTGCTAAAAGCCTAGGTCTCTATTCCCCATAACCCTATATATCCTCGTGACCCCTTCCCTTGTCTCACGGAGTCGCTCCTCCATCCTCCCCCAATCTCGCTCTCTCTCTCAAATCTCAATCCACCAGACCTCGTTCCTCCTCCATGGAGATGGCTGGGAGAGGTAGGCAGAGGCGAGCGCATGATGGTTGCGGCGACGGCTTGGCTAGGCAGACCGGTGGCGATCGCACCCAGTGGGTGGAGGTCACGCGCTCGCTTCTGGCTATGGCCACGTGGAGCACGCAGGTCATCACCTCCTTCCCCGTCCCGCTACATCGATCCCTCTCCCCTACAGTGCTACGGTCACGACCTCCTTCCTTGACGCCAATGCCTCTGACGACGGACGCTCCCTTGTAGCCGACGAGGCCGAAGCCGTAGTGGCAGCAATGGTACGGGCGTCAGGCTGGCCTAGCCTGCTCGAGAGGTCGTGCTCATCAGGTTGGCAAGACATGGAAATCGGCCCGGAGGACCGTTCCTGGGCCGTCGGCCAGTTATGAAGGACTGGGTGGCATGGCCTGGTGGCACGTTGAAAGGTCCTAATGGCTAGAGGGGGGTGAATAGCATATTGAAAATTTCTACAATAACACTTAGCAAAGATGTTAGACAATTAAATGGTGAAGCGAGTGTTGCGCTAGCCTACTAAAAATACAAGCCACCTACCGCAATTCTAGTGACTATAATCTCTAAGCACACAATGGCTAAGTCACTACACTAAGTTAGTGTGCTCTCAAAGGATAACTAAAGAGCCACACTAACCACTAGACCCAACACAAGCTTGCTCTCAAAACTAATTACACTAAAGAGCGAAGCAACACTAGAAATGTAAATGCAAGGTAGGGGATGTGATGATTATACCACCGTGTCGAGGATAGAACCAACCACAATATGATGGAGCCAATCAACCACAATCAATCAATGAATACCAAGAAATCCTCGGACAAGGTGACACAAGATTTTTTACCGAGGTTCACTTGCTTGCCAACAAGCTAGTCCTCATTGTGGCGATTCACTCACTTAGAGGTTCACGCACTAATTGGCATCACACGCCAAACCTTCAATAGGGTGCCACACAACCAACACAAGATGAGGATCACACAAGCCACGAGCAATCCACTAGAGTACCTTTTGGCTCTCCACTAAGGAAAGGTCAAGAACCTCTTGCAATCACCACAATTAGAGCCGAAGACAAGCACCTTCCTCCGCTCGACGATCCTCGCTACTCCAAGCCGTCTAGGTGGCGGCAACCACCAAGAGTAACAAGCAAATCCCACAGCGAAACACGAACACCAAGTGCCTCTAGATGCAATCACTTAAGCATTGCACTTGGATTCACTTCTAATCTCACTAAGATGATGAATCAATGATGGAGATGAGTGGGAGGACTTTGGCTAAGCTCACAAGGTTGCTATGTTAATGAAAACAGCCAAGAGAATGAGCTAGAGCCGGCCAAACACTTTTTATAGACACCTTAAAACAATAGAGCCATTGGCTCACTGATTGGGCTGTCTGCGCACTGACCGAACACGTTCGATGTGGCGACCGAACATGTTCGGTCGCAGCGTCCGGTCACACCGCGAGAGCCATGTGTCCCCTTCAAATAAGTTAGCCATTAGCGCCCCAATGGCTCTCTCTCTGTCACACTCTGACACAACTGATCGGACGTACCATTAGAAAGTGATCGAACGCAGGAGAGGCCGTGTCAGGTCGAG
>NW_027096924.1:20830-80000 GCF_019320115.1 Miscanthus floridulus
ATTCGCTGGGGGTCGGCTAGCGGTCCGGAGACGCGCTCCAAGAGTACCGGAGGGTTTCTCTAGTGGTGTGCCGAGGCCGTCGCTGGGCCTCGGTGGCTCGGTGCCTCCCTACGGTGGGATCCCATTCGGAGACCCCCCCTACTGGTCTCGGACACGACACAGGGCGTCCAAGCATTTCGCTTGCTTGGGGCCTCGGCCTCGCACAGGCTCGCCGTAGTCGCCCCTGACTCTGTTGCCCTGGGGCGGCTTCGAAAACCCCTAAGGGCCCAGCCTTCGAACCCCTGGACCGGGGCGGGGAGGGCTCGGTGCCCAGTTCCTTTGCCTGAAAGGAATCGGGGGGTTATTCTCTATCCCTACGGCTAATAATGACAGGCGCGTCTTTTGAGGCGGCTTTTCGGGGAGGTGAGAAAACGGCGCCTTGCTGCTGCTGTGTCAGACGTGAACGTGGGCGTAAGCCGACGGGACGTACTGCTACGCACGATTAATGAGGAGGGAGTGGGCGTGTATGTGGGCGATAAGACCGGATATCGGATAACCGAGCTGGACTTTTGGGGAAACTTCCCGATTTTGTCGCCCGGCGGTTTCGTCTCGTCCCTGGCATAAATACGCAAGAGCCTCGCCCTCCCCTTTCTTACCGTTCCGCATTTGCTTTCGCTGCCCTGTCCGTTGCTGAGAGCATAGAGCGCCGGGGAGGAGAAGGGCGAGGCGAGAAACTGAAAGAAAGAGAGAGAGATTACCACCGTAGCAGCGACCTCCACCGCGCAATGGTTGGTGGTCCCGTCATCCTCCCGGTTGGATCCCTGGGAGTGGTCTGACGTCACCGGAGGAGAAGCTACAGTTGCTCATGGAGGCCGATCTTCTTCGCCCGATCACCGACCCTGACGAGCCGGAGTGGATTGCTCCGGGGGATGAGTCGGAGCCGAGGCCATGCGACGGCTACGTGGTGAGCTTCGTCGTCTTCCACGAGCGAGGCCTCGGGTTGCCGGTGGATAAGTTCATGCAGGCGATCCCGCACTACTACGGCATGGAGCTTCACAATTTCAGCCCCAACTCCATCGCGCAGGCGGCCATCTTCGTCGCCGTCTGTGAGGGGTACTTGGGGATCGCTCCCCACTGGGAGTTGTGGCTCCACTTGTTTCGAGGCGACGTTCACCACAAGCCGGGGGGAACGAGGGGGGCTCAGAAAGTGCAGAGGGCCGGCGGCTGCACCCTTCACGTGCGCCAAGACCGGCAGTCTCTCTACATCCCGGCCCAGCTGTCATCGTCCAACTGTCGTTGGTACGACGGCTGGTTCTACCTCCGCAACGACGACGGAGGGCTTCCTCCTTATACCGAGCGGGTTGTAGAGAGTCAGCCAGAGAAGTGGGGATACGGCGTCGTCAAGGTTGATCAGCCCAGGCTAGAGCCGCTATTGCGGGCCTTGGGGAAGCTACGTGACCGCAGCCTTTCGGCGGCCGTGGTTGTGGCGGCCTTTCACCGCCGGAGGGTGTTGCCGCTGATGGCCCGGCGGCGGCGGCTATTCGAGATGACCCCGCGCGACCCGATTGCTAGTATCAAGATGTCCGCCTTCGCCCTTACCGACGACGAGACCCTGCGTCGGGTGAGAGAGGCGGTAGACGAGAAGCCGAAGATCGACGATTTGATGCCGTTCCCGATGCGCCCTTCGTGGAGGTACATCTCACTGGTGAGTTAGATGTTGCCAATGCTTTCGCGGCCTTCTTGTTTTCCGCCTTTTTTTTGTCTGCTGCATTACTTCGTCGTTTCCATAGGGGATAAGGGACGTGCGAGACTCCCCGCCGCCCGTTCCCGAGGACGCCCAGCTGCGAGCCGTAAACAGGGCGCGCACCGAGGAGGAGAAGAAGAAGAAGGATGCCAAGGAGGCAAAATGCACGAAGAAGCTCCTCGCGCGCGAAAGCTGGACGCCCATCGCCGGCGTCAGAAGCTCGACGGCCTCCCGTTAGAGCCGTCTCCCTCGTCGTCGGTGTCGGATTCTTCGGGCGATGGCGACGGGCGCGACGTGGGGACGGCCTGCCTGGAACACCTCCCCGACATTAGGGAGATGGTGCCTGGGGCGCCGGCCAGGAGCCTGACGCCCCTAGGAGGAGGAGGTGTCCCGGGGCTGGTGGCGGCCCGTCCCAGGGCCGAGGCCGACATGCCCGAGGCGCGGGTGTCGGAGGAGCGTGCCGTCAGCCCGATGGGTTCCGACGGTGGAGGTGGAGCGAGCGACGGTGGGGCCGACCCCATCGTCTCTGCGACGGGTCGAGGAGGTGCCGGGGTCTGGCGGAGGCCAGCTGGCTCCGGTGGATACCGAGGCCGCACCGCTGCCACCACCGGCGCCGTTGCAGAGGAGGCTGGCGGTGTCGAAGCGGCTGCATCCCCGTTCGCGGTAAGCGTCTTTTCCTGTGGAGTCCATAGTACTCCCCGTTTGTCCCTTGGTCGCATGCTGCCCGTTGGAGCCGTCTCCCTCGTCGTCGGTGTCGGATTCTTCGGGCGATGGCGACGGGCGCGACGTGGGGACGGCCTGCCAGGAACACCTCCCCGACATTAGGGAGATGGTGCCCGGGGCGCCGGCCAGGAGCCTGACGCCCCTAGGAGGAGGAGGTGTCCCGGGGCCGGTAGCGGCCCGTCCCGGGGCCGAGGTCGACATGCCCGAGGCGCGGGTGTCAGAGGAGCGTGCCGTCAGCCCGATGGGTCCGACGATGGAGGTGGAGCGAGCGACGGTGGGGCCGACCCCATCGTCTCTGTGAAGGGTCGAGGAGGTGCCGGGGTCTGGCGGAGGCCAGCTGGCTCCGGTGGATACCGAGGCCGCGCCGCTACCACCACCGGCGCCGTTGCAGAGGAGGCTGGCGGTGTCGAAGCGGCTGCATCCCCGTTCGCGGTAAGCGTGTTTTCCTGTGGAGTCCATAGTACTCCCCGTTTGTCCCTTGGTCGCATGCTGACCTTGGGAGTGTCTTTGCTTCTAGCCAGAAGCATCTAGTGGAGGATCCTGCCTTGGCGCCCCGTAAGGCGCTCAAGGTGAACGTTAGCTCCTCCGCCCATCAGGCAGCGGAGGCGCAGGCTGGCGTGCAGCATGGCGCGGCGTCGGGCGGGGCCATTTCGGAGGAGGTGGCTGCCCAGGAAAAGGGTGCCGAGGCAGCCGTGGAGCGAGTGGAGGAGGAGGAGCCCACGCCTTGCGATGTCGTGAGTCTTGGGGCGAAGGAGGCTGGGGTGTCCACCATTGCCGAGGCCATTGAGGGTGAGGTCAGAGCCCCCAAGGCCTCCGAAGTCGGGGCGGTGGACGCCAGGGCCACCGAGGTAGAGATGGCGGAGGCCGGAGCCCCTGGATCCGTCGAGGCCGAGGCGATGGAAGTGGAGACGGAGCAAGTTTTGGCGCCGCCCCTGGTTCAGACAATCTCGTCTGATGATTCCTCCCCCGGGAAGGACGCGGCGGACGTCGAGGCGGCCAGTACCGTGGAGCAGCCAGTCCCAGATCCTGCCGAAGGGAGTTCGGCCCTTGCCCGGTTACGGCCCGAGCCCCATGGGTGGAACTTCCCGCGTGTTTTCTGGCGGGACCGGGCAGATCCCGAGGGGGAGCCTGTGTTCGCCCTTGAAGATATCGCACAGGGGGGCGGTGGGATACCCTCAAGCAGTACCGCCAACTTGCAGTGCGGTCGCTGCAGACCGCGATGACTATTGTGGGACGGGACTTGCCTGGTGTCACCCAGGTAAGTACTTTTCCTCTCCCGTGCCGCGTTGTTTCCTCTCCGAGCCCCCTCGCAATGTTTGACGTGCGTTTTTTGTTTTGCCCCTTTAGGAGCTGGAGACCCGATCCCTTGGGAAATCGGTATTCCTACAAAGGGAGAGGGATATCTGGGACCAGCTCCGGCGGCAGAAAGGCCTGCTCGCCGATGCTCAGGGGCTTTTGTCGGCGTGGAGTGCGGAAGTGGAGGACCTTCGCCTTCGTTGTGCGGACATTCAGGCCGAGTTGGCCACGGCTAAGGAGCAGTCTGCCCCTCTGGTAGCGAAGATCAAGGAACTGGAGGAGGAGCGAGACGCCTTCAGGTCTCGGGCCCAAGAAGCGACAGCCTCTGCCAAGGCCCTAGCCGGGCAGCTGGGTGCGGAGCAGAGCGAGCATCAGCTGACCAAAGTCGCCTTGGCCGAGGCTACCAAGGCGGCCAAGGCCTCTCGGGCCGAGACCTTAGATTGGAAGAGCAAGGCCAAGGGTAAGTTCCGCCGAATCGTGCTCTTTGTTCCTTTTGTTCTGGTTTGCGTTTGACTTTTGACCCCTCATTGCGACATAGATCTGGAGAAAGAGGCCTCCTAGGCGGCTGAGGCCTCCATTGCAGCGCAAGCGGCGCTGGACGTTGAGGTCCGGGAGCATGAGGCGCTGCGCAGTGCCGTCCGTACCGCCTGCGAGGCCCTGGATGTCGAGGGGGTCCAATCGGCCAGCTCCCTTGGGAGCCGCCTGATTGCATTGAGCGACCGCGTCCACGAGAGGCTCCGGGGGGCGTTGCACATGGGCATCAAGCGCGCCCTGGCCGTCGTCTCCTCGCACTACGCTATCAACCTCGAGGCTATCAGCGACGGCTACGTGTTGCCAGAAGATGATGAAGAAGCTGACGTGGAGGTCGCGAAGCTGTTGGAGGCGGCCGAGGCACCTGGCGCAGCGCTGGCTGGTCTATTTGAAGAAGAGGTGGTCCCTCCTGCGCCGGCCGCTGATCCTTGAGCTTTGACCTGGGCCGAAAGGGGCGATGTAACCGAATTTAAGTTAGTTGCCGTATCGTGACGTTTTTGTGGCCATTGAGGCCTTTAAAGTATTTGCGTACGTGGGTCTTTTAACCGTTTTCTGTTCTACTTCTGAGACTGTGCCCTCTGTCTCGATCTTGGGAGCCCGCAAAGAAATCCCTCGGAACCAAAGCTGTCCTTTGGCGAAGGGTGGTGAGGGAGCTGCCGTAGCCTAGAGGCGTAGGCCGTTCTCACGACTCGACCGGCCCTTTGGCCTCGAGACAAGCTTTTGGTCTTTGGGTTTCTTGTGAAGGTCCCGTCGGAGCGCGAGAGAGTTTGGCATAGGACTTTTTTGAAAGATCATTAACAAACGGTGTTCGGGACTCAGGGGGTTCCCCCTTTTTAGCCCCCGAGGGAGGCTCGGCTTTGCAGAGGCAGAGCCGAGTCTTCCTTATAGCGCTACTGAGACGTCGAGCCCCTATCGATAGGCAAGCTCTCTGTACAGAACCTCCTCTGAGCCTACGTTGTCCTTTGGGTGAAAAGGTGGTGAGGGAGCTGCCGTAGCCCGGAGGCGTGGGCCGTTCTCACGGCTCGGCCGGCCTTTTCGCCTTTGGGACGATCGTACTGTCCTTAGGTTCTATACGGTCGACTTGTCTATAAGGGGGTAGGTTCCCCTTGATGGGGGTTTCTCAAAAAATTATAACAACTAAGAACGCTTCTTTATTGCATTTCGAGAAACAATGTAACGACATTTGGAAATTTAAGGGTAGAAACGACGTAGCTGTTCTATGTTCCAAGCGTTGGTGAAGATTTCGCCCTTCTCGTTGGCTAACTTGTAGGTCCCGGGCTTCAGCACTTGGGCGACGATGTACGGCCCTTCCCAGGGTGGGGTCAGTTTGTGGCAGCCTTTGTTGCTCTGCCTCAGTCTCAGCACCAGGTCGCCCACCTTCAGGTCTTGGCTTTGGATGCACCGGGCTTGGTAGCGTCACAGGGCTTGCTGGTACCTGGCTGAGTGTAGTAGCGCGATGTCTCGGGCTTCCTCCAGTTGGTCGAGGGCGTCTTCGCGGGCGGTGCGGTTGCTTTGCTCGTTGTACGCCTATAGCCTCGGTGAACCATACTCTAAGTCAGTGGGGAGGATGGCCTCGGCTCCATAGACCAGGAAGAACGGTGTGAATCCCGTGGCTCGACTCGGGGTGTTTCGTAGGCTCCAGACGACTGACGGGAGTTCGTCAAGCCATTTCTTGCCAAACTTCTTCAACTGGTTGAATATTCTTGGCTTAAGGCCTTGTAGGATCATGCCGTTGGCACGTTCTACTTGGCCGTTCGTCCTTGGGTGTCCTACGGCCAACCAGGCCACCCAGATGTGGTGGTTGTCGCAGAACGTTAGGAACTTGCGACCGGTGAATTGCGTCCCATTGTCAGTGATGATGGTGTTAGGAACCTCGAACCTGTGGGTGATGTCTGTAAAGAACAGCACCGCTTGCTCGGATTTGATCTGGGTGATCGGACGAGCCTCAATCCATTTGGAGAATTTGTCGATGGCTACCAGTAGATGGGTATAGCCCCCGTGTGCCTTCTGCAGAGGCCCAACCATGTCCAGCCCCCACACAGCGAATGGCCATGTGATGGGGATGGTTTGGAGGGCTTGGGCTGGGAGGTGCGTCTGTTGAGCGTAGTACTGGCATCCCTCGCAGGAGCGTACTATCTTCGTGGCGTCGGCCACCGCCGTTGGCCAATAGAAACCTTGTCGGAAGGCGTTACCCACGAGCGCCCGAGGCGCCGCGTGGTGCGCGCAGACTCCTGCGTGCAAGTCCCAAAGTAGGGAGTGCCTAGCTTTGGTGGTGATGCATCGTTGGAGAATACCCGATGGGCTACGCCTATACAACTCGCCGTTGCAGAGGACGTAAGTCCTGGCTCGTCGCGCAAGCCGCCGGGCCTCAGTTTTGTCCGCAGGAAGCTCTCCTCGAACGAGGCGATCAAGGAAAGGGACTCGCCAGTCCGTTCCTTGGTCGACCTTGGGAGGCTCTGCGTTAATCGCCATGGCCTCGGGCTCGGCTGGCGGGGTCTTGGTGGCCGAGGGGGCCTCGGGCCCTGCCTTGGGCTCGGCCGATGTGCCCTCTTCCGTCGCCGAGGCATAGTCGATGGACGGCTTGTGGAGGTCTCTGGCGAAGATGTTCGGGGGGACCGGGGCTCGTGCCGACGCCATTTTTGCCAGTTCATCCGCGGCTTCGTTGAACTTTCGCGCAACATGGTTGAGTTCGAGACCGTTGAACTTGTTTTCTAGGCGACGTACCATCACGCAGTACGCCTTCATTTTGGGGTCATGGCAGCTTGACTCTTTCATCACCTGATCGATGACGAGCTAGGAATCACCCCGTACGTCGAGACGTCGCACTCCAAGCTCGATGGCGGTTTGCAGGCCATTGACGAGGGCCTCGTATTCGGTGACATTGTTGGAGGCGGCGAAGTGAAGCCAGATCATGTAGCGCATGTGTATCCTGAGGGGCGAGACCAGGAGCAGGCCCGCGCCAGCCCCAGTCTTCATCAGAGACCCGTCGAAGTACATGGTCCAGCATTCTGATTGGATCTGAGCGGGTGGCAGCTGCGTGTCGGTCCACTCGGCTACAAAGTCGGACAGGACCTAGGATTTGATCGCTTTCCGAGGCGCGAAAGACAAGGTTTCTCCCATGAGTTCGACAGCCCACTTGGCTATCCTACCCGAGGCCTCCCGGTTTTGGATTATCTCTCCCAAAGGAAAAGACGACACCACAGTCACCGGGTGGGACTCGAAGTAGTGACGTAGCTTGCGTCGAGCCAAGACTATGGTGTAAACCAGCTTCTGGATGTGGGGGTAACGCGTCTTAGTCTCGAAGAGCACTTCACTGATGAAGTAAACAGGTCGTTGGACGAGTAGAGCGTGTCCCTCTTCCTTCCTTTCGACTACTACGGCTGCGCTGACCACTTGGGTCGCCGCGGAGGCATAGAGTAAGAGGTGCTCGCCCTCAATGGGCGGAACCAGGATGGGGGGGTTGGTGAGCAGTGCCCTGAGCCTGGCGAGGGCTTCCTCGGCCTCGGTGGTCCAAGAAAAGCGCTCGGACTTTCTCAAGAGGCGGTACAAGGGCAGGCCTCTTTCGCTGAGGCACGAGATGAAGCGGCTTAGGGCCACAAGGCATCCCATGACCCTCTGTACCCCCTTGAGGTCTCGGATCGGGCCCATGTTGGTCACGGCCGAGACCTTCTCCGGGTTGGCCTCGATTCCCCGTTTCGAGACTATCAACCCCAAGAGCATGCCTCGGGGAACCCCGAAGACACACTTCTCGGGGTTGAGCTTGATGCCCTTCTCTCTGAGACATGTGAAGGCAACCTCCAAGTCGCCGATGAGATCGCCGACCTTCCTGGACTTGACTACAATGTCATCCACGTAGGCCTCGACGGTCCGCCCGATGTGTTTGCCGAAGACTTGGATCATGCACCGTTGGTAAGTAGCCCCCGCGTTTCTGAGGCCGAACGGCATGGTTACGTAGCAGTATATGCTGAATGGAGTGATGAAAGAAGTCGCGAGCTAGTTGGACTCTTTCATCTTGATTTGGTGGTAACCGAAATATGCATCAAGGAAGGAAAGGGTTTCGCATCCCGCAGTGGAGTCGACGATTTGGTCGATTCGTGGTAGTGGGAATGGGACTTTCGGGCACGCTTTATTTAGACCGGTGTAGTCCACGCACATCCTCCACTTGCCATTTTTCTTTCTGACTAATACAGGGTTAGCCAACCACTCTGGATGGAATACTTCCTTGATGAACCCGGCTGCCATGAGATTCTTAACTTCTTCGCCAATGGCCCTGCGCTTCTCCTCGTCAAATCAGCGCAGGCGCTGCTTTACCGGCCTGGAGCCTGCCCGGATATCTAAGGCGTGCTCGGCGACCTCCCTTGGTATGCCCGGCATGTCCGAGGGACTCCACGCGAACATGTCGACGTTCGCACGGAGAAAGTCGATGAGCACGGCCTCCTATTTGCTGTCGAGGGTGGTGCTGATCTTCAGATCTCGGCCGTCGGGGTCGGCAGGATCGACAGGGACAAGCTTGACGGCCTCCATGGGTTCGAAGGTCCCGGTGCGCCGCTTGGTGTCGGGAACCTCGCTATCAAGCTGGTCGAGATCGGCGATGAGGGCCTCGGCCTCCACGATGGCCTCGGCGTACTCGATGCATTCGACGTCGCAGTCATATGCATGTTCGTACGTGGACTTGACGGTGTTGATGCCGTTGGGGCCTGGCATCTTGAGCTTGAGGTAGGTGTAGTTGGGGACCACCATGAACTTGGCGTAGCACGGGCGCCCCAAGATGGCGTGGTAAGCCCCCTTGAATCCAACCACCTCGAAGGTGAGGACCTCCTTGCGGTAGTTGGAGGGAGTGCCGAAGCAGACGGGTAAGTCGATGCGCCCGAGGGGTCGTGTGCGCTTTCCCGGTATGACGCCGTGGAAGGGTGTGGAACCGCCTCGGAGCCGTGAATGATCGAGCTCCAGGAGCTCCAGAGTGTTGATGTAGAGGATGTTGAGGCCGCTGCCTCCGTCCATGAGAACTTTGGTGAGCCGGGTGTTGCCGATGATCGGGTCGACGACAAGCGGGTACTGCCCGGGGTTTGGAATATAATCGGGGTGGTCATCCCGATCAAAGGTGATTGCCTCCCGAGACCAATCGAGGTACCAGGGGGTGGCCACCTTGACCGAGAAGACCTCCCGGCGTTCCCTCTTTCGTTGGCGCGCCGTGAGGCATGCCGAGGGTCCGGCAAAGATCATGAAGGCGTTGTGTACCTCGGGGAACCCATCATCTTTATCGCCGTCCCTTTCGTCGGCCCCCCTTTTCCTAGCTTCATCGTCATTGGGGAGCCCAAGCCTGGCGTAGTAACGCCGGAGCATGGTGCACTCCTCGAGGGCATGCTTCACCGGACCTTGATGGTAAGGGCAGGGCTTTTTCAGCATGTCGTCAAATAGCCCGGGGCCCTGGGGGCCTCGGGGATTCCTGCGATCTGTCGCGGCAACATGGATGGCCTCGAAGACCTCCTGCTTCCCTGGGCAACCCTTCTTCTTTTTCTTGGGGACGCGGGCGGGTGAGGCCTCGGGGGCCTCGTCCTTCTGCTTCCCCTTGGCGTCGTTGTTGGGGAAGATGGCCCCAACCGCTTCTTCGCCCGAGGCAAAGTTGGTGGCGATGTCGAGGAGTGCGGCCGCTGTGGTTGGTACGTTCCGGCCCAATTCTCGGACTAGGTCTCGGCAGGAGGTGCCAGAGAGGAACGCTTGGACGATTTCCGAGTCACCGACGCAGGGCAACTCGGTGCATTTCTTGGAGAAGCGCCGGATGAAATCTCGAAGAGATTCGTCTGGCTTCTAGCGGCAACCTTTGAGGTCCCAGGAGTTCCCTAGGCGCACATAGGTGCCCTGGAAATTCCCGACGAAGACCCTCACCAAGTCGCGCCAGTCGTGGATCTGTGCGGGAGGAAGGTGTTTGAGCCAGGCTCGTGCCGAGTCTGATAAGAACAAAGGGAGGTTGCGGATGATGAGCAGGTCATCCTCCGCGCCGCCTAACTGACAAGCCAGATGATAATCGGCCAGCCATAGCTCGGGGTTTGTCTCGCCGCTATACTTCGTGAGGTTGGTAGGTTGCCGGAACCGGGCTGGGAAGTGGGCGTTGCGAATGGCTTTGCTAAAGACCCGAGGGCCCGGTGGCTCGGGAGAAGGACTGTGGTCCTCTTCACTATCGTAGCGACCGCCTCGATGTGGGTGGTAGCCCCGGGCGGCTCCGTCGCCGCAGCGCCGTCGTCTGCCAACTACTTCGTGGTCGCCTTGTGCCTCGTGCTCGTCTCCAGGTCGATCACGCACCGAGGGGGCCTCGTTGGCCACCGGTGTGCGAGCGGGCTCAGGACGGACCGAGGCATCTTGGCCCCGGCGAGGTCGCACCGTGGGTCGCTCCGAAGTGCCTCCGCGCCGGCGGGAGGCGGAACTTTCGGCCTGCTGTACCGCAGCGGTCTCGAGGAGGTCACGGAGCTCTTCGCGGACCCGTCGCCCCTCGGTGGTGGAGGGCTCAGGCATTGCTCGGACCAGCATCGCGGCCGCTGCGACATTCTGGCTAGCCCGATTAAAGATTGGGGGCGGCTCTCCCCCCTCGTTGTCATTGATGCGGTGATGGACGTCGCGGGCCCTCCCTCGGGCCCCTCCGCCCTCACCGCGCCCTTGCTGCTCCTGCTTGAGAGAGTCCCGAAGCTGCTGCAGGAGGAGTCGGTCTTGTTCGACCTTGGCTTGAAGCTCGTGGAGCTGCTCCAGGTCTGGGCGTCGATGCCCCCCACGGACGGGGTTCTCGTTTCACGCCACCGGGGCTACGAGATGCGGGGGTGTGGCATCACCCGCCCTTGCCTGGGGTGGGGGGTGGTTGCCTGTCCCTTCGTCTTCTTCGCCCGCCCTTGGCATCCCGAGCCTGACATGGAACCACTCGCGAGATGGATCGTAAGTCCCTTCGTCGTCGGAGTCGGAATAGCCAAGGCAGTAGTCGCTTGCGGCCAAGAATTGGCGCAACGCCCCGGGGTTGTGGAGTTCGGAGAAATCCACCCCGGGCCATGCCTCGTCCTCATCCGAGGAGTCGAAGTGGGTGCTCAGGTCGAGAGCGAAGCGCTGGCGGCGTTCCGAGGGGTGCTCGTGAGCGGTAGTGTAGGCGTAGGCATAAGAGGCGGCGGCATCCCGCAACCCAAAGGGGTATGAGGACGGTGCCGTCTCCATATTCTACCCCGCCGGGGTCGACCCTTCAGGGAGTGGTGGAGTAGAACTAGACGACTAGGCGTCGCCGCGAGCCACCGGCGATTTTCCTTTGTCCAGGCTCAGGCCAGACAGGTCCCCAGCCAGGGACCCCATACCAACAGCTGGTCGTGGGACATCGGTGGGGAGTGGCGTGCCGCCCCGGGTTCGCGTAGCGTCGGGGTGGCATTCATTGCGTCGTGCCTGGTGATCGCGGCGAGAGCGGCTGCCCGGGTGCCGCCTGCGCCTGGGCTGCCGGGGCGTGACCTCATCGTTGGATGGTGGGGCTCGAGGGGCGAGGAGCACCATGTCGTACTCATGCCCTAGAGACATGAACTCTAGGCTCCCGAACCAAACTATGGTGCCAAGACGTAATGGTCGTATGGGGTCTGCCATCTGGGTCCTGCTGGGACGATGAAGCTAACACGCAACGGCCCCTACCTGGCGCGCCAACTGTCGGTGTTTTGGAACCGGGGGTCCCTCTACCGACGGGTGAATTTGTGCTGCGTGCCCCTAATCCCGGATGGTAATGCAAAGAGACACAAGGTTTATACTGGTTCAGGCAATCGAGGCCCTACGTCTAGTCTGAGAGATCGATCTTACGTTCTTTGCATCGGAGTGCTCGTAGTAGGGGGTTACAAGCTAGGTGAGAGAGGGAGCTAGCCCCAGGTCTCGGCGAGGGTCGTGCGGGCTGCTTGAGGCGTTGTTCTCAAGTAGCGTAGAAGTGTGTCGTTCTATCGGTCTGTTCGTCCCCCCCTACGAGGCCCAAGTCCTCTCCTTTTATAGTTGAAGGGAGAACGAAGGTAGTACATGTATCACTATGCGACGTAGTGTCAATAGAAGTGGCATGTCCGAACCCTGTGGCCCATTCTGGTGGCGGCGTGGCCGTAGGAGCGATCCGTCCTTGGAGTACTGGAGCGGCGCGGTTGTCCCATCAGGTCCTGTGCGTCGTGGGAGCCCCGGGAATGTCTCAGAGCGGATGTGACAGCAAACGTGCAGGCCCTGGTGGACAGATTGTGCGCGAGGCCGAGGCCTGGTTGGTGCTGAGGCTCGCGCTGCGGTGGGGTCTCGGCGGGCACGAACCCCGAGATTGCCGAGGCCCCGGTGCACAGTGCCAAGGCCTTGAGCGGGCGGCGAGTCGCGGGTGCAGCGTTAGGACACAGTGGCTGGTAACCCCCGTCACGCTCTGTCCCAGGTGCTGATCGTGGACATAGTGCCGGAACACAGTTGTCGGTAACCCCCGCCGTGCCCTGTCCCAGCTGGTACGGCGTTGATGCGACTTTGGGTTGCATCGGCCATTCTGTGACATTGAGCCGCTGTCCGGCGGAGATTACGGGAGTGGTTGAAAGTATTAATGAGACGTGACGTGCTATCGAGGTGGGGACCGATGGACCACGGACAAGCTGGCCCCGAGCGACACAGAGAATGAGGCCTCGCGCGAGACGGAGATTAGGCCCCTTGCCGAGGCCTCCTCTGGGGTGCCTCACACGAAGCGGAGTTGGCGTCGGGATGTCGAGACCTCCTGCTCTATAAACGGGGGCGACGTGTCCGAGCCCTGTAGCCGACCACTGTTGTGGTATGGTTGATGGAGTGACCCCGTCCTGGTCACGTAGAAGTGACGCGCCGATCGTACTTGCTCTTGTGCGTCGTGGGGCTCCAGTACAGCTTGATGCAGGGCATGGCGGGCGTCGTGCTGGTCATCGTGTGATGATGTCGTAGGGAGCTGGGGCTCCGCAGACGGCGAGGCCAAGCCATCGTGGGGGGTTCGGCGGACATGGATCCTCAGGCTGCCGAGCCCCTGAAGCATACCGCCGAGGCCTTGGGGGGAATTATTGATCCTGGGTGCTGATTCCGAGGCCATAGTATCCCTGACGTGGCTCCCCACGCTGCGTTGTTCTCGGAGCAGGAGTTGGTAGCACAGTGAGGCATGGGCGTTAACTGTGTGCTTTAGTGGTTAGCACAGTGGCGGGAAACTTCTGCCCAGTCCCGTCTCCTGTCTCATCGGCCATTCTGCTGTACTGTGCCGACCATGCGGCCGATGTCAGGGGCAGCAGTTGGCTGAGTTAATGTGACACGACGTTTTGTCAGAGGGGCGGGTGAAGGAAGAGGCAGCGGAGTGCTGCCGAGCCTGCCTCGCGCGAGACGGAGAGTCGGCGGCCCGGCCGAGGCCCTTGGTGGGGGGTCGCTCGAGGCCAGCGGTGAGGGGGGCCTCGAGCGAGTCGGAGAATCGGCCGAGGCCAGCGGTGTTTAGCTGGTTTCGACTTTTACGAAGTCTAAGCAGCCGTTTTTTGGTTCGTGCTTAGGGTACCCCTTCTCACTGTATCCGACAAGTAGGGGCTTACAAGCTGAGCGAGAGAGGGAGCTAGTCCCAAGTCTCCGCGTGGAGTGGCATGGGTTGCTTGAGATGTTGATCTCTTGCAGTGAGGAAGCGTGTGTGTTATAGAGCGTTGTGCATTGCTTGCACATGTGTGTCTCCTTCCCCCTCTAGAAGCGGCCCTGGTTACTCCCTTTTATAGTCGAAGGGAGGCACAGGGGCAGTATATGTATTTGCTACGTGGCGTTTTGTGAGCAGAGGCGGTATGTCCGAGCCCTGCAGCTTGTCACTATGGCAGCATGGTCGGTGGAGCGGCCTTGTCCTCGGTGCACTGGAGCGACGCGTCGGTCATGCCTAATCCTATGCGACGTGGGAGCTCCTATGGTGGCATGCGTGCCTTCTTCTATTGGAGGCGTGCTGGTCATTGTATGTTTGACCGGCACGAAGAGCCAAGGCTGGGTAGATGCGACGGTGCGGGTGCGTTGATTCCTAGGCTACAGAAGCTTAGCCCTGTGCATGGTGTGGGGGCTCCTGCAGCTTGACGCAGGGCATGGCATGTACTGCAGACGACGTGCAGGTCCCAGAGTGCTGACAATGTAGAGAGCCGATGCTCAGTCGGTGCCGAGGCTGAACCATTGTGGGGGGCTCAGCGGGCGTGAGTCCCGAGGCTACAGGAGCCAGAAGCGGATAGCCGAGGCTCAGAGGAAGTAGTTGGTTTTATACATCGATTCCGAGGCTACAGGGACCCGGACTTGACTTTCCACAACACGTTGTCCTTGGAGCAGGGGTTAGGCAGCATAGTATAGCATGGGTGTCAACCGTGAGCATAATGCTGAGCACAACAGCCGATAACCCCTGCCCCGTCCTGTCCTGGACGGCATGGCGTCGATGTGACTCCTGTCTCATCGGCCACTCTGCTGTATCATGCCATCGTTTGACTGATGTCGTGGGAGTGGTTGGACACATTAGTTGGATATGACGTCCCATCAGAGAAGTCGGTCAAGGTAGAGGTGACGGGGTTGATGCGGAGCCAGCTTCGAGCGAGTCGGTAGATGGGTGCTCATCCGAGGCCTTGTGGCACAGGGCCTTGGGCGAGTCAGAGAATCGGTACCTCATCCGAGGCCTTGTGGTGTGGGGCCTCGGGCGAGGCAGAGAATCAGTATCTCGTTCGAGGCCTTGCGTGTGGGGCCTTGGGTGAGTCAGAGAATCGGTACGTCGTCTGAAGCCTTGCACGCAGGGCCTCGAGCGAGTTAGAGAATCAGTACCTCGTCCGAGGCCTTGCGTGCGGGGCCTCGGGTGAGTCGGAGAATTGGTACCTCGTCCGAGGCCTTGTGGCGTGGGGCCTCGGGTGAGTCGGAGAATCGGAACCTCATCTGAGGCCTCGTGGTGTGGGGCCTCGGGAGAGTCGGAGAATCGGTACCTCATCTGAGGCCTTGTGGCATAGGGCCTCGGGTGAGTCGGAGAATCGGTACCTCGTTCGAGGCCTCGTAGTTTTGTTCTGGGTCGAGCCCGCTTCGGGTGAGCTTGGATATTGTTCGAGGTGGGCCGGGTGGTCCAACCGGGCCTTAGATAAGGTGGGGATTTGCTGGTGGTTGTCTCTTGGCTTCGATATTTATAAGGTCTAAGTGATTTTTTGGTTCTTGCTTAGGGGACCCCTTTTTATGGTACCCGACACACCTAGTCGGCTTGGAGTAGTGAGGATCATTGAGAAAAGGTTGGTGATTGTCTCTGGCTTCGATTGTAGTGATTGTGAGGGGTCTTATGCCTTCCCCGGTGGAGAGTCAAAAGGTAACTCTAGTGGATTGCTCATGTTATTGAGTTACCTCACTAGTGGGTAGGTTCTTGCGGTGTCCAATTATGTAGACGAGGTTCGTGCAACACCACTTAGCCACCAAACCACTAAGTGTTGGTCGACACAACGGGGACTAGCGTGTCGGTAAGTATGTGAACCTCGGGAGAAAAATTGGTTGTCTCTTGCCCTTTGGTATTCTCTTGGTGTTTGATTTAGTATACATCTTGTGATTGATTCACTCTACATGGCGGTATAATCACCCTACTCACTCATTTATATTCTTGCAAACTAGTTGTGACAAGCTGTTTAGTGTAATTAGAATTGAGAGCTTGCTTTGTTATTTTAAGTTCATCTAGTGGAGTTCTTTAGAGTAGCAAGATTGAGAGCTCTTAGTGAGTAGTAACATTGCAAGTTGTGTGCCTAGTAATCATTGCAACTAGAATTATTGGATAGGTGGCTTATAACCCTTGTAGAGCTAGAGCAAGTTTGTGTTTCGCTATTTATCATACTAATCAAATTGCTCTAGTTGATTTGTAGATTTTTAAATAGGCTATTCACCCCCCTCTAGCCATATTAGGACCTTTCATCATCTCATGGGCCTCCTTGAGTAGGTCGACTACGTCTTGCTAAGCCTCCGTGGCTCGATCATGGTCGAAAGCCTTCACTCTTGGGGCGCTATGGTCGAGGTCGAAGGGCAGCACTGCTTTAGCTCCATAGGCTAGGAAGAAGGGTATGAACCCTATGGATTGATTTGGGGTCGTTCTCAGGCTCCATAGGATCGCTAGGACCACTACGACCCATCGCTCGGCGTACTTGTTGAGTCGATTGAAGAAGCGTGGCTTAAGTCCTTGGAGGACCATGCCATTGGCACGCTCGACCTGACCGTTAGTACGTGGATGTCCGACTGAGACCCAGTCGATCCTGATGTCGTATCCATCACTGAAGTCTAGGAACTTCTTCCTAATGAAGTTTATTCCGTGGTCAGAGATGATGCAGTTAGGAACACTGAACTAGTAGATGTTGTCAAGGAAGAATTGGATAGTCTCTTCCGAGTGGATGTTGGTGATGGGTTTAGCCTCTATCCACTTAGTGAACTTGTCGACCGCTACGAGCAAGTGAGTGAAGCCGCCCGGGCCCTTTTTGAGGGGTCCTACCATGTTGAGGCCCCATACCATGAATGACCAGGTGATGAGGATGGTTTGAAGCTACTATGCTGGCAAATGAGTTTGCCGAGCATAGAATTTGCATCCCTCACACTTGTGGACGACTCCCTCTGCATCTCGTAGTGCGGTGGGCTAGTAAAACCTTGGAGAAAGGCTTTTCCAACTAGCGACCTTGGGTCCACGTGATGTCCGTAGATCTCGTCCTGGACCTCGAGGAGGACCTGCTTCCCCTGGTCGGTAGGGATGCACTTCATGAGCACCCCCGATGGACTCCGTTTGTAGAGTTCATCATCGAGCGCGACGAAGGTCTTGGCGCGTCGAGCGATCCATCGAGCTTTAGTCCTTTTGGGTGGGAGAACCTCCTTGGGGAGGTAGGCGAGTAGCGACGCTCACCAGTCGGTTTGATCGAGTGCCAATACGGCAACGTCAGCGGGTGATGTCATCATGGAGGCACTAGGGTCGGAGCCCCCGAGCGCTGGCTTGGCGTCGGGGTCAAAGCCCCCGGGCGCCAGCTTGGCATTGGGGTGTGTCTGTATTGGACCTTCTAGGATGCGGGCGGGCGACTCATGGAGATCGTTGATGAAGATCCCGCTTAGAGACAGATCCCGCTTGGTGGCCAATTTTGCAAGAAAATCGACGGCATCATTGTCCTTTCGGGGCACGTAATGCACCTCGATCCCCTAGAATTTGCCCTTGAGCTTGCACACCTCTAGGCAGTATGCTACCATGTGGGGGCTTTTGCAGGAGGACTCCTTCATGACTTGGTCAAAAACCAACTCTGAGTCACCACAGACGTATAGTTGCGTAGTGCCGAGCTTGATGGCGATGCGTAGCCCGTTGATGAGGGCCTCGTATTTTGTGGTGTTGTTTGAGGCCAAGAAATGGAGGCGGATGGTGTAGCGGAGCCTACTCCCATTCGGGGAGATCAGAACCAACCTAGCCCCTCACCCGGGTGCCATTACGGACCTGTCGAAGTACATTGTACGGTGTTTGCAGTGCAGACAATATGGTCCCTCCGGATAATTGGTAGGAGATAATAAATAGTGAGTAAATAATAGCATATACATTACTCACTGTAACACCCCAGGTGTTTGGCCTCCACATTTGCACTGCATTTCATGAACATAAGCATCATGCATCCATTCGTGAACTTCTATCACATGAAACATGATTTCGAAACATTGCAACATGTTGTATATTTCATGTGTGTTGTTTCTTTTATGAAATGTAAAGTGTGCAACACTTAAGTGCAACATGTGTCACTCACTTAGTGAAACAAAGTTAGTTAGTACTATGCAACAAGATTATGAAACAAGTGAAACATGATTATGAAACAGTTGTAACATTTCATGTGTTTTTCATTGTTTCAGTACATACCTTGCCTGATTCTTGTGTGACCAATGTATGGTGTGGCTAAAAACTCTTTTAAGTAACCTAGTTACACCTAGAATGTCATTTGGAACATTGTTCATGTTGATCACTTTGACTAATTAGGTTCCCAAGTCATGGTTTGACCAAATTTGACCCCTGAACCCTTTGGTTTGACTGTTTAAAAAGTGTAGCTTAGGATGTTTGCATGTCTAAGCAACCTAAAACAAAGTTGTAGCAAATTTTATAAGGAACAAACTTTGTTTAGAAGCCAAGTCATGAAAATGTGCACAACATGCTCAAAAAGGGCCCACAAGTCAGTTTTGGGGGTAGTTTGTGGACTTAGAAAATTTTCTAAGTCATTTCTGATTTTCTAGTTTCGACCACCTATGTTTGGAGCTTTGTATCTCCTTAACTAGGCCGAACTAGCTAGAGCTCCAATTGATAAAGTTGAAGTACTCACTTAGATCTCCAACTTTGTCAACTACACCTCTAGCCAGATCAGCACGGATTGGGAGATATAACCGCTTGAAATTGTCCTATCAGTCGGTCGTTTGCTGCCGATTCAGAAAAGTTCAGACTCGGTCGTGGCCGACCGGCCACAGCTCATGGCCACCATGTGGATGCCATGTGCCATGACCGGCATGGCATCGCCGCGCGCTGGCAAGCCGTGATGGCGCACCCGCCTGCCTCCTTCCCCCGCTCACTCGTTCACTCCCTTCCTTTTCTCGCTCTCTCGCGGCCGAGCACACCACTGCTAGCGCCACTGCGAGCTCCGCCTCCATCCAGCTCCCTCGCCTCACCACCATTGTCCGATTGATCACGGCCATAGCTCCACCACATCACCTCTACGATCTCCACCTCTTCACGCTCGTGTTGCCCCGTTTGGTGAGCCACATTTTGCGATGCGCTCGAGCGGGAGGCCGGCCAGAGCGCCGCCGCTCGCATGGCTGTCGTGGCCCCATCTCCCTGTTCCCTCTCTCGCTGAGCTCTCTACCATCCTAGTACCCTCCTAGCTTGCTGATGCTCGGGTAGGAGTAACGTTAGACACTACCGTGTGTGCATGCCGGAACAGCCGGTCGCTCTCGCCATGGCTGCCTTGGCCGCATACACGAGCTCACCGTCGCTGGCCATGCCTGGCTCATCTCCGTTCTAGCTAGCGCAAGCATGAGCTTCCCTGTTAGCTATAGTTTCTACCCTCTAGATGTTGTTCGGTGATTCATTGTATTCACGCCGGGCCGCTGACCTCGTCGGCGTACCCAGAGCGCCGCCGCTGGTCGGCGCACATGGCCAGGCACCTGCACTACACCTCGGAACCCTAGTTCGCCTAGGAAGCTTCACCGTGGTCATGCGGAGCTCGTACCGAGCTCGAGCGGGACAATGGCGGGCCGCCGTCGTCGGAGCACCGCCGTACCTTGCGCACCGCCGCTGCTCTCGTCGCCGGCAAGGCTAGGGTTAGGAATAGGTCGTGTTCTTGGTACCAGTCGGTGCGGGTTGCTTAGGGGAGCATGTTGGTACACTTGGTTTCGCCGGAGTCGTCACCAGCGGCGAACTCTCGCCGTCGCCCTTTCTCCCCTGCCCTGTCTCTCTGACGCGCGGGTCCCGGCTGTCAGTAGAGCGCAGGCGAGAGAGCGGCGTGGCCGCGCGGCTCACACGGGCCGAGCAGGCCACGCGCGCGTTGATGGGCCGCATGCGCACAGTGTCGGCCCAGAGTCCGGTTAGGTTTAGATTTTTGTTTTTCTTTTATTTATTTCATAGATTTGAATGCTTATTTGAAAAATACAAATCTGGTGATGTAGAGATCCAAATGGAGTGATTCAAATTTTTTTTAGTACTCCTTGGAAAGTGTAGTTCTTATTAAAAATAAGAAACATGCTACGTTCTGTTATGAAAAATGGAGTTACTATTTATGCCTTTTATTCATGCATGAAAAGGAGAAAATCATATCTCTCTGTAGATAGCTCCAAAAATTGTAAAACTTTGTGGGTAAGCTAGTATTGCTTAGTAGAAGCTCTGATTAAAATTTGAGAGACATTGCATGTGTAGTTTTTGAGTTATAGAACTTCCTTTTATCATTGGTAGATACTTGTGTGGATTTTTGTAAATTATCTATGAATCCTATGGCCATGAAACTTGGTAGGTAGTATCTTGATACCTTATAGATGCTAGGAAAAATATAAAATCTGTTGCTTGATACTTTTCACTAAGGTTTTCTAATTATGCCATTTTAAGCCATTCTGCCTTACCATTTTTGTGTAGGTTGTTATACTTACTCAAATGGTGTGACATTTTTATGGTAGTCTACTTAGAGAATGTAGTGTCTACTGTAATTTTTGTAGATTAAATGGGGTAGCTTTCTTATATGTTTACTATTTCCTCTAATTAATTAAATAAATTAAGAAAGGTATTAGAGGAAATGTTTTGGGATTGAACACCCTACTTTCTGGTGTTCTTGTGATATGTGTGACATGTGAGTAGATTTAGTTTTGTCCAATTATATGTTTACATCATGAGTTACTAATTATTTCGTTTGCAATATGTCCCTCTGGATAGATCTGGGGACTTCAGAAAGCTCCCCAGGATATTTTGGTTTTCTGTGATTGTAATGAATACAAGAGTTGTAGATAATTTATGTATCTAGCTCCTGTCAAAATTTGAGGGCATTTGGCCCAGTAGTTTAGAAACTACAGCTGTTTAAAGTTAGGTTCTAGTTTTACCTACTCTCTACCTTGTAAGGACAGAGTTCTGTTGATTTATGAATTCGACTTGGTAAAGTGTTGAATCATGCTTGGAGGTCTGAAAATGTTTTGTAGACAATTTTATAAGCTTTCCAGATTGTCTTGTTGCATATTAATTGGATTTATAAATCTCCAGTTAGGGCTAGTTTATTGTACCGCTACATAGTCTCCAATTGGTTGAAATACAAATACTTGAGTGTATACTTGCGCAATGTTCTCGTTGATTGTTTAGGGGTTAGCCTAACTTGAGAATATGCTTAGGTGTAGGTGCTAGGTCATTAACTGAAGATGAGCAATTATACATTAGGTTGTATAAACGTGGTAAGTGAAAGTGATTTGAATGGGGCTTAAATTGGAATATGCAAACTACAACGAACATGTGTATTCCCCGAGCATCCCTGACATTCGTTCATGTGCATCCATGATATTAATCTTGCGCATTCATGCAATAGGTGTGTCGGAGGGAGTGATGTTGCTGGAGTTCGAGGGAGCCAACCAGGAGGAGGAACCCGAGGTGCAGGAAGCTGACAAAGCAGTCGCCGTTGAGGAATTGCCTGAGTGCCCTGATCACCAGCCTTCCTCATTCCTGAAAGGTAAGCCCCGGAGCATATTAAGCCTCCTATGTTTTCACAAATACATTGAGTATCTTTTATTGTTGATGATGCATTAAGTATAGGAATTGGTTGGAACCAATTGCTGCATTATATATCCTTCCTTGTCCAGATATCGCACTGGAATCCTATTTAAGTTCAGGAACGGGTTAAATGCTTAGCCATGCTTAGTGCGGTAGAAGTCAGGTGATTTCCTGTCACCTACGAGCTTTAGGATGAGGTGGGTCACGGTTGGCTATATTTGCTATCGTGGAAAAAGAACCATGTGAATAATGAGTTAAGACCGAGCGGGGTCTTGTGTATGTTTGAACATAGTGACTCCGTCTGTGTCGTTTAAGGACCGATACGCTGTACGTCCTCATGTCATGTTGAATGCAGCCTAACACTTAGCTGGCTAGATAAGTCGTTCCGACCGCGAAGCCTAGTAGCTTGACTCAGGCCAGAGACATGAGCAGTGGCGACATTCTAGAGGTAGTAAGGATGTGCAGAGAGCCATTGGCATAAGTCTAAGGCAGGTTAGAGTCCTGAACAACCTTGGCATAGTGGTTCTCTGAGAATGTCGATCTGTTCAGACTCATGACTCCTGACTCGTACCAAAGGTGACTTGTTTGCGACCCTGACGGGAGAAGCAGGGTTTGTGTTTAGGAATACCCCTCCAGCTAGATAAGAATCGATTCAAATCACCGTCTCTCCCGGATAGTGAGAACTTGACTGAGCAGCGGCAACGTAGATTCAATTAATTTAATGATATGGTTAAATGGATGATGATGATAAGGTTGCCACAATGAATACCTGATATGGTTATTAATGTTTGCACCCTAATAAAATGATTGCTTAAGTATAGGTGCTAATATAGATGATAGGTTAATGGCTAAAAAGTTACGGCTAGTCAGGTTAAGAGTTGATCATATTACTTATGCTTTTCTGCAAAAAGAAAGTGTTAGCCAGCTCCACTACATTAAGCTATGCATAATCCTTGGTGTCATTTGTTTGGTTTTTGATGGGTAAGTCTAGCTGAGTACATTCCTGTACTCAGGGTTTATTCCCTCTTGTTGCAGATGACCTTCTATATTAGGGATTCTGCAAGTATTGTCTCCACCCGGTGGGTGATGAAGACTAGATCATGGGCATGATCTCTGTTCTCTTATCTGAATGCTTTTGTGGTCTGTGATTAGCAAACCAGTATGTGTATTTGAACTCGGTGTGTGAGTTAAACTATTTGCTTCCGCATGCTTACAAGACTTGTTTTGTAATAACGATGACTCTGTGATGATGTAATCTAATTGCAAACGTCTACAAAATGTTGTAACATACGATATGTTATGTTGGATTACTGTGATCTTGGTTGTATGCAAGTTGGTTTGAAATCCTTTGAGATTTCGGTTGACTACCGGGTTTATATGGGCTCAAGTTCGAGAATTTGATCGTTTCGGCGATTGTTTTTGTACTTGTGCTCTTATAAATTGGTCGGTTCCATGACACTCACAGTGGGGTTTGAGCAGAGTGTTTGCTTGGATTGAAGCACATGCGCCTTATCGTTGAAGTCATTGTGCGTCCTGGAGCCGATGGAGGGCGCCCCTCCGATGGGCGTCGGAACAAGTGCCTCCTCGTAGAGGTGTAGTACGCCAAGCTGGTCAGCGACGAAGTCTAGGCTTCCCAAGAGGAAGGCCTAGAATGGCTTAAAGATGGATGGAACCCACATCCCAACATGTGGGAGTGTGGGAAACTCCAGCGAGCCGAAGCGTGTCGTATCGCTTGAGCCCGCCAAGGCGAAGGTGGCGGAAAAGTAGGTCATCCGATGACCAAAAAAGTGAACGTATAGCGTCTTCCCCACGGACGGTGCCAACTATCGGTGCAGAAAGTGACCAACATGTAAATATTTGTAGTTTTGTTGTATATTATGATCGGAGGTGGCCTAGCACTCAATGACATAGGGTTTATACTGGTTTAGGCAACATGTCCAACGTCCAGTTTGAGTCGATCGGTGACTTTATTCCTGAGCCTAGATGCTCGAAGTTTGCTGTGGGGTTACAAACAAAAGGAAGAAAGATGGGGGGGTACAAGAGGTCCAGTCGGACTCCGATCTAAAGGGACGAGACTGATGAGAGTTCTGTTATGCGCTAAGTGTTTGAGCGTATGCTCGAGGTTTGAACCTAGTGGTTCTGCTATTGTGTGTGTTGTTCGAGTTGTTGCGTACCGATCGTTCTATTTGTTGGGAGAGAGCGCATCCCTTTTATAGATGAAGAGGACAGTCTTACAAGTGAAAAAGGAGAGAGTACATATGCTACTAAATCTTGTTGCCTAAGCCAGCGGGTACAAGATGATGGTAGGCGCCCACAATATTGTTTAATGTCAGATGCATGTGGGAGGTTGCATCGTCTTCTTCTCATATGGTAGACGTCGGTGCCTGCCATACTGTTGATGCCTAGAGACATGTATGGGGTTTTACTATGTTTGCCTGGTATGGTAAATGTCGGCGCCCACAACACTGTAGGGAAAATATCGACGCCCACAACACTGCATGGGTTCTGATATGTCTGGAAGGTTTCTGGGTACCCTTCTGACATACCCTATTGGTACTATCCAGTAGGTGTACAGGGCATGGTCCTTGATTTTGTGGTTGACTTGAGTGCCCTGTCTTACTTTCTTCATCTGTTCCTTGGTCCTCACCGAGCGGACATCCCCGGTCGGTTGGTCCTAGTCGACTCTGATTGCGCTAGTCGGAGAGGCGCTGTAAGCAGGGGTTCAGCGCATTCCTGGTCAGAGAAGCGGGTCAGAGTTAGAAGTGGTGTTTTGGCTAGGCCTTCCGGCCAGAGAGGCTGTCCGGAGGCGACTAGAGTCAGAGGCGAGCGTTGTTCTTCTTCCGGTCGGAGAGGTAGGCCAGAGTCGAATGCGGACACCGTTCCTCCTCGACCAAGCCTTTCGGTTGGAGAGTTGGATCACCCTTCCGGCCTATCATTTAGGTTTTTTGGGCTAGCCCAAGAGTTATGTGTTGTTCACAATGTCGCCAGCTGGGCCAAGCCTTTGCTGGAAAGCTGGTTCATGAGGGACCCTGGGTTTATGAACCTGACACTAGCTTTTTAAAATGTATCAAATATAAGCTATGATGTATCCAAATAAGTCTTTAGTTTTATGGTTTGTTTAGTATAATTTCTTGCGCCGCTTTGGGAGCAGATTCAACGTCGCACCAATCAAATGCATCATGGGGAAGTAGCTCCAAGCTCAGAGCTCCTTGAATCACGCTAACGAGAGAGGTAAGAAGGAGAGTGACACGGCTTGTTGGGCTCTCTCCTTTGTGGTTGTGGGCCTTGGTGAAAACACCCCACCTCCTCGAGATGTCGGCGGGCCAAAGTGGTATCGTGGGGGCGCCCTGAGGCCGAGCAGAGCAGGTCCAACACATGTTTGAAAGGAAGAAAAAAAAACACGACTCTCACATATGTCAGATTCATATACATAGACACGTGTCACGAATCCATGACAGATGTCCACAATGGTAACTAGAAACCAAGGCCCCATCGGCTTACCTTATAATCCGTACTATTTAGCTTGTTTTTTAAGCCAGAACACTATTTTTCTCTCACAATAATTTAGCCAAAATAGTGTTTTCAGCCAATTCAGCCAAGTTTCAGCAAGTCAAACGGGGCCTAAGAGATCAAATGTAGTTTGACTTTGAAATCAGATGACCCATCAGGTTTTCCTTATACCATTTGACTTGCCACTGGTTTCAACGTTCTAGAGCAATTATCGCACTACATTAAACATTGACAAACCAATTCACACTACATTAAATGTTGACAAACCAATTCACGATATATGTTTTCTTTCTTTGTTGAAGAAGACAATGAAATCATGGTTACAACATGTCTTTGGCACATGCATGTAGCTGGACGAACCTAGACTGGTCTAGAACTTTGGACATAATAACCTAGGCTGAAGAATATTTAGACACTGCCATGTCCACGTAGTGCAAGTGCGGCTCCTCCGGCGCTCAGAGGCCAGTTAGCTCTAGCTAGGACTAGTGGTTTGCTGGCAGCCAAAGGCAGTGTCAGGCAACAACGAGCCGATCGACGACGTGCGAGTAGGAAGTGGATCGACATGAATGCCCTGATCTACCGGTGGATCGCATGTTCGAATGCATGGCCGTGCCATGGTTCCGAAGGGCTAGACCGAAGTCCTCTTCTCATGGTGGAGCCATTCGTTCCCACCGTGGTCACATCCCACACCTTACGTCTGATGGGGAACATGTCTTCCTGCTCGTCGGGGCGACCGACGTAGACACACATAAGCATGCAGCAGCACATTACAAATGCAGCTGCTGTCATTAGCAGGCAGTGCTGGTGGCTACTACTATGCTCATACTCCAATAGTAGCAGAGCTCCTACAACATAGTGCGCGATGGTTGGGTTGAGTCAATGGTGTCTGTCTGAGCAGGGTGGCCGTCGCGCTGCTCCCTGCTTGACCAGGATGATAGCAGGACCAGTGTGTCATGAACTAGCTATCCTAGATTGGTAACTGGAATTTGAATTTAGACTGGGAAACAACAAGCACAGGAATGGAAGGGGAAGAACACGGCTCGAGTCCATGGGATGTCTAGATTCTGTTTGGGGAACAGTTATAGAGTTCACGTATCCCTCAAGAAGACGCACGGCTCTAGCTTATATTCACACTGGTCCTGCAACACTGGGCTCGTGCCCTGCTATGCTCATACACACACCTGTGACCCAACACTGGGAAGGCCCAACCGCTAGTCCATAACACTCCCCCCTCTTACACATAGCTTGTCCTCAAGCTGAGAAATCTAGATATTGCTTTGATAGCACCCCAACGTCTTCCCAGGTTGCCATTGCCTCTAGCAATCCTTGTCACTAGACAAGCTTCTGATGAACAACCGAAGAGCCTTTGATAATGGTGCGGTATTGAAGAATCTTCTATGGAACTATAGCTTGCATAGGATCAGTTCATACCATGGATAAGTCTGAACTCACCACTATAGTAGGAGGCAGATGATTCTTAAGTTGAGAGACATGTACCATAGGATGGATCTTGGCATCTATTGGGAGATCCAACTTGTAAGCTACCTTATGAATGCGTTGAATTATCTTGAAGGGCCCATAAAACCAAAATGATAGTTTCTGATGGTTCCTCGATGCAATAGATGATTGAGCATATGGTTGTAGCTTTAAGAACACTGAATCACCCTCTTCAAATTCTCTATCAGTTCTATTCTTATCTGCTTGAGCTTTCATCCTTTGCTGTGCTCTGATTAACTATTGTTTGATCAACTGAGACAACAGCTCCCTCTCCTTTAACCACTGTTCAAGATCTGGCACTGAACATAACTGAAGATTAGCAATGCCTAACTGCCTTGGTGAGTAGCCATATAACACTTCAAATGGAGATTTACCAAGAGCTGTATGGGTAGTAGTATTATACCAAAACTCAGCTACTGAAATCCACTTGCTCCATTGTTTAGGACAAGAATGTACAGTGCACCTCAGGAATGCTTCGAGGCTTTGATTCAATCTTTTGGTTTAGCCATCGGTTTGTGGGTGATAGGCCGAGCTCATCATCAACTTAGTGTCAGATAAACAAAATAGTTCTTGCCATACTACACTTGTGAATATTCTATCTTGATCTAAGATGATGGCCTTAGGTAGCCCATGGAGCTTATACACATTACTCATAAAGAGTTGAGCAATCTATAGAGCTATAAATGGATGTGTGAGAGGGATAAAGTGGCCATACTTTGTAAACTTGTCAACCACAACCAGCAAGGCATTTGTCACGAAACCGACCAATTTATAAGAGCACAAGTACAAAAACAATCGCCGGAACGATCAAATTCTCGAACTTGAGCCCATATAAACCCGGTAGTCAACCGAAATCTCAAAGGATTTCAAACCAACTTGCATACAACCAAGATCACAGTAATCCAACATAACATATCGTATGTTACAACATTTCATAGACATTCGCAAATAGATTACACCATCATAGAGTCATCGTTATTACAAAACATGTCTTGTAAAACATGCGGAAGTAAATAGTTTAACTCACACATCGAGTTCAAATACCCATACTGGTTTGCTGATCACAGACCGCAAAAGCATTCAGATAAGAGAAAGGAGATCATGCCCATGATCTAGTCCTCATCACCTGCCAGGTAGAGACAATACTGGCAGAATCCCTGATATAGGAGGTCATCTGCAACAAGAGGGAATAAACCCTGAGTACAGGAATGTACTCAGCTAGACTTACCCATCGAAAACCAAACAAATGACACCAAGGATTATGCATAGCTTAATGTAGTGGAGCTGGCTGACACTTTCTTTTTGCAGAAAAGCATAAGTAATAATGATCAACTCTTAACCTGAACTAGCAGTAACTTTTTAGCCATTAACCTATCATCTATATTAGCACCTGTACTAAGCAATTATTTTATTAGGGTGCAAACATTAATAACCATATCAGGTATTCATTGTGGCAACCTTATCATCATCCATTTAACCATATCGTTAAGTTAATTGAATCTACGTTGCCACTGCTTAGTCAAGTTCTCACTATCCGGGAGAGACGGCGATTCGAATCGATTCCTATCCAGCTGGAGGGGTATTCCTAAACACAAACCCTGCTTCCCCCGTTAGGGTCGCAACAAGTCACCTTTGGTACAATTCAGGAGTCGGGGGTCCGAACAGATCGGCATTCTCAGAGAACCACTCTACCAAGGTTGTTCGGGACTCTAACCCGCCTTGGACTTATGCCAATGGCTCTCCGCACATCCTTACTACCTCTAGAGTGCCGCCACTGCTCGCGTTCCCGGCCTGAATCGAGCTACTAGGCTTCGCGGTCGGAACGACTTATCCAGCCAGCTAAGTGTTAGGCTGCGTTCAACATGACATGAGGACGTACAGCGTATCGGTCCTTAAACGACTCAGACGGAGTCACTATGTTCAAACCTACACAAGACCCCGCCCGGTCTTAATTCATTATTCACATGGTTCTTTTCCACGATAGCAAATATAGCCAACCGTGATCCACCTCATCCTAAAGCTCGCAGGTGACAGGAAATCACGTGACTTCTACCGCACTAAGCATGGCTAAGCATTTAACCTGTTCCTGAACTTAAATAGGATTCCAGTGCGATATCTGGACAAGGAAGGATATATAATGCAGCAATTGGTTCCAACCAATTCCTATACTTAATGCATCATCAACAATAAAAGATACTCAATGTATTTGTGAAAACATAGGAGGCTTAATATGCTCCGGGGCTTACCTTTCAGGAACGAGGAAGGCTGGTGGTCAGGGCACTCGGGCAATTCCTCCACGGCGACTGCTTCGTCGGCTTCCTGCACCTCGGGTTCCTCCTCCTGGTTGGCTCCCTCGAACTCCAGCAACGTCACTCCCTCCGGCACACCTATTGCATGAATGCGCAAGATAAATATCATGGATGCACATGAACGAATGTCGGGGATGCTCGGGGAATGCACGTGTTCGCTGTAGTTTGCATATTCCAACTTAAGCCCTATTCAAATCACTTTCACTTACCACGTTTATACAACCTAAGGTATAATCACTCATCTTCCATTAATGACCTAGCACCTGCACCTAAGCATATTCTCAAGTTGTGGCTAACCCCTAAACAATCAACGAGAACATTGCAACCACATACACTCAAGCAATTGTATTTCAGCAAAATGAATACTTTGTAGCGGTACAGTAAACTAGCTATAACTGGAGATTTATAAATCCAAATGATATGCAACAAGACAATCTGGAAAGCTTATAAAATTGTCTACAATACATTTTCAGACCTCAAAGCATGATTCAAACCTTTACCAGGTCAAACTCATAAATCAACAAAACTCTGTCCTCACAAGGCAGAGAATAAGCAAAGGCTGGAACCTAACTTTAAACAGCTGTAGTTTCTAAACGACTAGGCCAAATGCCCTCAAATTCTGACAGGAGCTAGATACATAAGTTATCTATAGCTTTTGTATTCATCACAATCACATAAAACCAAATTATCATGGGGAACTTTCCAAAGTCCCCAGATCTGTCCAGAGGGACATGATGCAAACAAATAATTATTAACTTATGATATAAACACTTAATTGGACAAAACCAACTTTACTGACATATGACACATATCACAAGAACACCAGAAAGTAGGGTGTCCATCACCAAAACATTTCTTTTAATACATTTCTTAATTTATTTAATTAATTAGGGGAAATAGTAAACATATATGAAAACTGCCCCATTAATTCTACAAAAATTACAGTAGACACTACATGCTCTAAGTAGACTACCATAAAAATTTCACACCATTTAAGTAAGTATAACAACCTACACCAAATTGGTAAGGCAGAATGGCTTAAAATGGCATAATTAGAAAACCTTAGTGAAAAGTGTCAAGCAACAGATTTCATATTTTTCCTAGCATCCATAAGGTACCAAGATACTACCTACCAAGTTTCATGGCCATAGGATTCATAGATAATTTACAAAAATTCACACAAGTATCCACCAATGATAAAAGGAAAATCTATAACTCAAAAACTACACATGCAATGTCTCTCAAATTTTAACTAGAGCTTCTACTAAGCAATACTAACTTCCCCACAAAATTTCACAATTTTTGGATCACAGAAACTCAAGTTATGATTTAAACAAGTTTGCATGCATTCAAAAAACACTTTTCAAGTTCCTATTTAATTCATCCAAAATTTCTACATAAAGTGCTCAAGACATATTTTTCTTAAATACTAGACCTCATTGTGAGTCTAACAAAATTTGAATCACAGTATTTAGATCTACACATTTGAAGATACAAAAATCTCAAATCAGCATTCAAACTGGAATTTTTGAACTAGCTTATGACTCAAACAGCCACTGCCGTGTGGGACCCGGGTGTCAGTCGACCCCACTGGTCAGCGACAGCGAAACAGGGAAGGCGGCTTCGACGGCACGACGACGGTGGAACTCACCGATGGTGACTCCTCCGGCGAATTGGACAGCATCGGCGTGCTCCCCAAGTTCCCACGCGTCGATTGACCCCCTAAGTCTAGACCCTAATGGCCCCTAAGCACGCCGGCCATGGCGCACGGTGGCTCTGCCGTGGCGCATGGCAGTGCGCGGCCACGTTTCGGCCTGACTGGACCGGCCTGGAAGGTAGCGTCTTCACCGGAGCGACTACGCGAGCTGGGGAAGACGAGACGAGGGATAGGGGTGGAAGAAGGGTGCGGTGGTGTGCTGGCCACGGTGAGCGCCAAGTCCGGCGAGGCTCAGCCATGGCGGGCGGTGGTGGAATGGTCACAGTGACCTTACCCAAGCTCTAAAGGCCCGGCTAAGTGGTGGAGAAGGTCGCGCGGAACACAGCGGAGCTACGGTGAAGACGTAGCGCGTGTTTTCGCAGCAGCGCGTGAGCTCGGTGACGGTGAAGCAGGAGCGGCAATGGCGGAGCGGCTGCTTGCTGGCTACGCTAGCTGTGACGAGCGAAGAAATGAAAAATGGGATGGCAAGCAGGTCAGGCAGGCGCGTGGGGGTGTGCACATCGTGGCCGGCCGTGCCAGGACGCTCGCGGTGCGTGGCAGCGCGCTCAGCCGGCCGGCGACGGGTGGCGCCACGCGGCGGTGATTTTCTGAAGCCGGTCGCCACTGTAGCACGTCTGAAACGGCGATTCAGTTATCCAAATGGCGACTGACAGGTGAATTTTGACACCAATTAACTCCTAATCCGCTTGGCCAAAATCTAATACAGATGGACTACATGATAGAGCTAAGTGAGTACTCCAAATGACTCAACATGAGCTCGAGCTAATTCACCATGGATTTCCATCTACAAGGTTCCAAAGTTGTCTTCGTGAAAACTGAAAAGTAGTTCTAATACTTAGAAAATTTCTAAGTGTTGAAACAGCACTGATCTTAGGCTTTTGGGCCCTATTTGAGACTGTTCCACACATTTTCAAGACTTGACTTCTAAACAAAGTTTGTTCCTTATATAATTCTCTACAACTTTGCTTTAGGTTGCTCAGACATGCAAACATCCTAAGCTACACTTTTTAAACAGTCAAACACAGGAGCTCTAGGGGTCCAAATTGGTCAACCATGACTTGGAAACCTAATTAGGCAAAATGATCCACATGAACATTGTTCCTAATGACATTCTAGGTGCAACTGGGTTACTTAAAAGAGTTTCTAGTCACACCATACATTGGTCACATAAGAATCAAGCAAGGTATGTACTAAAACAATGAAAAACACATGAAATGTTACATTTGTTTCATAGTCATGTTTCACATGTTTCGTGATCTTGTTGCATAGTATTAACTAATCTTGTTTCACTAAGTGAGTGGCACATGTTGCACTTAAGTGTTGCACACTTTACATTTCATAAAAGAGACAACACACATGAAATATACAACATGTTGCAATGTTTTGGAATCATGTTTCATGTGATATAAGTTCACGAAGGGATGCATGATGCTCATGTTCATGAAATGCAGTGCAAATGTGGAAGCTAAACACCAGGGGTGTTACAGCATTGTACCGGTCCGAGTTTGGAAGTCCTTCAATGAAGTCTAGATAGACTATTTCCTAGGCTTGTGAAGGAACTGTTAGGGGTCCTAATAGTCCAGGAGACTTGATCCTCTCAGTCTTTGCCTGTTGGCAATATATGACAATGTTGTACAAATGTAGTAACCATTTGCTTCATTCTAGGCCAAGCAAATAAATGTTTCACCCTTGCATAAGTTGCAGCAATTCTAGAATGGCCACGAATACCACTGGCATGTAATGCTGTCAAAATATGCTGCTGGGCAGTAGAGTTATTTCCTACCCACACTCTTCCCTGATATCTGATGACCCCATCCTATAGAGAATAGTCCTTTTGATTATCTAAACTCACTGCTAGTTCAGTTAACAGTTGTTTTGCAGTAGGATCATCCTCATAGCCTTCTTTCAACTTTTGTATCTAGGTTGGTACACATTCAGATATAGCATTGAGCTCCTAGGACCAGTCATATCTAGATAGGGCATCTATAGCAGCATTAGATGTACCCTTCTTGTACTGTATGGTATACTACAGATCCATTAACTTGAGCAATGCTTTGAGTTGCAGCTTGGTAGACACCCGCTGATCAGTCAAATACTGTAAGCTCTTGTGATCTGTCCTTATTAGTAATTGTTGATGTTGCAAATATGATCTCCACTTTTCAATTGCAAGTAAGATGGCCAGGCACTCTTTCTCATAAACTGACAAAGCTTGATTTCGAGGCCCCAAAGGTTTGCTGAGATAAGCAATAGGGTGGTTGTCCTGCATAAGCACTGCCCCAATGCCCTGATCACTAGCATCAGTTTGCACCACAAATTGCTTAGAAAAGGTGGGAACAACCAAAACAGGAGCTTCTATGAGACAACTCTTGAGTAACTGAAATGTTGCTTCCACGTTTAGTGTCTAGAGAAACTGAGTGTCCTTCCTTAATAGACCAGTGAGTGGCTTAATGATCATGGCATAGTGTTTGATGAACTTTCTATAGTATCCTATTAGACCCAGAAATCCTCTAAGCTGTTTGATATTGGTTAGAGAGGGCCACTGCTGAACAACTTGTATTTTGGAGGGATCTGTAACTACTCCATTAGCTGATATGACATGTCCCAAATATTCCACTGTGTTAGAAGCAAAGCAACACCTGGATTTCTTAATTAAGAACTAGTGTGTCTGTAGAATCTCAAACACGAGCTGCAGTAATGTCACATGTTGCTCCAAAGTTGCAGAGTAAACCAATATGGCATCCATGAAGACTAAGACACCTTTTCTCAAGAGAGCAGCAAAGACTGTGTTCATAAAGCTCTGAAATGTTGCTAGGGCATTGGTGAGCCCAAATGGCTTCACCAAGAATTCAAATAAGCCATTATGTGTTCTAAAGGCTGTCTTATACTCTTCCCCTGCCGCCATACAAATCTGATGATAACTAGATTAAAAATCCAACTTTGTGAACCATTTAGCCCCTGCCAACTCATCTAACAACTCATCCACCACATGCATTGGCTATTTATTCTTCACAGTGATAGCATTTAGGTGTCTATCATCGACATAGAAACACCATGAACCATCTTTTTTTCCTTACCAGTAATACTGGTGAAGCAAAAGAACTTTCATTGGGTCTGATCACTCCCTATTCTAGCATTTGTTTGAGCTGAGCCTCAATTTATGTCTTCTGAATTGGAGAATATTTATATGGTCTCACTTTAACTGGTTGAGCCCCTGGTACCAGTGGAATTCTATGATTAGCACTTCTTCTTGGTGGCAAAGTCTTCATTCCAGGCCAAGCAAATAAATGTTTCACCCTTGCATAAGTTGCAGTAATTCCAGAATGGCCACAAATACCACTGGCATGTAATGCTGTCAAAATATGATGCTGGGCAGTAGAGTTATTTCCTACCCACACTCTTCCCTGGTATCTGATGACCCCATCCTATAAAGAATAGTCCTTTTGATTATCTAAACTCCCTGCTAGTTCAGTTAACAGTTGTTTTGCAGTAGGATCATCCTCATAGCCTTCTTTCAACTTTTGTATCCATGTTGGTACACATTCAGATATAGCATTGAGCTCCTTGGACAAGTCATATCTAGATAGGGCATCTATAGCAGCATTAGATGTACCCTTCTTGTACTGTATGGTATACTACAGATCCATTAACTTGAGCAATGCTTTGAGTTGCAGCTTGGTAGACACCCGCTGATCAATCAAATACTGCAAGCTCTTCTGATCTGTCCTTATTAGGAATTGTTGATGTTGCAAATATGATCTCCACTTTTCAATTGCAAGTAAGATGGCCAGGCACTCTTTCTCATAAACTAACAAAGCTTGATTCCGAGGCCCTAATGGTTTGCTGAGATAAGCAATAGGGTGGTTGTCCTGCATAAGCACTGCCCCAATGCCCTGATCACTAGCGTCAGTTTCCACCACAAATTGCTTGGAAAAGTTGGGAACAACCAAAACAGGAGCTTCTATGAGACAACTCTTGAGTAACTGAAATGTTGCTTCCACATTTGGTGTCTAGAGAAACTAAGTGTCCTTCCTTAATAGACCAGTGAGTGGCTTAATGATCATGGCATAGTGTTTGATGAACTTTCTATAGTATCCTGTTAGACCCAGAAATCCTCTAAGCTATTTGATATTGGTTGGAGAGGGCCACTGCTGAACAACTTGTATTTTGGAGGGATCTGTAACTACTCCATTAGTTGATATGACATGTCCCAAATATTCCACTGTGTTAGAAGCAAAGCAACACCTAGATTTCTTAATTAAGAACTGGTGTGTCTGTAGAATCTCAAACACGAGCTGTAGTAATGTCACATGTTGCTCCAAAGTTGTAGAGTAAACCAATATGTCATCCATGAAGACTAAGACACCTTTTCTCAAGAGAGCAGCAAAGACTGTGTTCATAAAGCTCTGAAATGTTGCTAGGGCATTGGTGAGCCCAAATGGCTTCACCAAGAATTCAAATAAGCCATTATGTGTTCTAAAGGCTATCTTATACTCTTCCCCTGCTGCCATACAAATCTGACGATAACCAGATAAAAAATCCAACTTTGTGAACCATTTAGCCCCTGCCAACTCATCTAACAACTCATCCACCATAGGCATTCGCTATTTATTCTTCACAGTGATAGCATTTAGGTGTCTATCATCGACATAGAAATGCCATGAGCCATCTTTTTTCCTTACCAGTAATACTGGTGAAGCAAAAGAACTTTCACTGGGTCTGATCACTCCCTGTTCTAGCATTTGTTTGAGCTGAGCCTCAATTTATGTCTTCTGAATTGGAGAATATTTGTATGGTCTCACTTTAACTGGTTGAGCCCCTGGTACCAGTGGAATTCTATGATCAACACTTCTTCTTGGTGGCAAAGTCTTCATTCCAGGCCAAGCAAATAAATGTTTCACCCTTGCATAAGTTGCAGCAATTCCAGAATGGCCACGAATACCACTGGCATGTAATGTTGTCAAAATATGCTGCTGGGCAGTAGAGTTATTTCCTACCCACACTCTTCCTTGATATCTGATGACCCCATCCTGTAGAGAATAGTCCTTTTGATTATCTAAACTCATTGCTAGTTCAGTTAACAGTTGTTTTGTAGTAGGATCATCCTCATAGCCTTCTTTCAACTTTTATATCAATGTTGGTACACATTCAGATATAGCATTGAGCTCCTAGGACCAGTCATATCTAGATAGGGCATCTATAGCAGCATTAGATGTACCCTTCTTGTACTGTATGGTATACTACAGATCCATTAACTTGAGCAATGCTTTGAGTTACAGCTTGGTAGACACCCGCTGATCAGTCAAATACTGCAAGCTCGTGTGATCTGTCCTTATTAGGAATTGTTGATGTTGTAAATATGATCTCCACTTTTCAATTGCAAGTAAGATGGCCAGGCACTCTTTCTCATAAACTGACAAAGCTTGATTTCAAGGCCCCAATGGTTTGCTGAGATAAGCAATAGGGTGGTTGTCCTGCATAAGCACTGCCCCAATGCCCTGATCACTAGCGTCAGTTTCCACCACAAATTGCTTAGAAAAGTTGGGAACAACCAAAACAGGAGCTTCTATGAGACAACTCTTGAGTAACTGAAATGTTGCTTCCACATTTGGTGTCTAGAGAAACTGAGTGTCCTTCCTTAATAGATTAGTGAGTGGCTTAATGATCATGGCATAGTGTTTGATGAACTTTCTATAGTATCCTGTCAGACCTAGAAATCCTCTAAGCTGTTTGATATTAGTTGGAGGGCCACTGCTGAACAACTTGTATTTTGGAGGGATCTGTAACTACTCCATTAGCTGATATGACATGTCCCAAATATTCCACTGTGTTAGAAGCAAAGCAACACTTGGATTTCTTAATTAAGAACTGGTGTGTCTGCAGAATCTCAAACACTAGCTGTAGTAATGTCACATGTTGCTCCAAAGTTGCAGAGTAAACCAATATGTCACCCAAGAAGACTAAGACACCTTTTCTCAAGAGAGCAGCAAAGACTGTGTTCATAAAGCTCTAAAATGTTGCTGGGGCATTGGTGAGCTCAAATGGCATCACCAAGAATTCAAATAAGCCATTATGTGTTCTAAAGGCTGTCTTATACTCTTCTCCTGCTGCCATACAAATCTGATGACAACCAGATCAAAAATCCAACTTTGTGAACCATTTAGCCCCTGCCAACTCATCTAACAACTCATCCACCACAGCCATTGGCTATTTGTTCTTCACAGTGATAGCATTTAGGTGTCTGTCATCGACATAAAAATGCCATGAACCATCTTTTTTCCTTACCAGTAATACTGGTGAAGCAAAAGAACTTTCACTGGGTCTGATCACTCCCTGTTCTAGCATTTGTTTGAGCTGAGCCTCAATTTATGTCTTTTGAATTGGAGAATATTTTATGGTCTCACTTTAACTGGTTGAGCCCCTGGTACCAGTGGAATTGTATGATCAGCACTTCTTCTTGGTGGCAAAGTCTTAGGTGCATCAAATAGGTGATCATATTTATGTAACAGAGAGGAGATGGGTTCTAGAAGCTAAGTTGTAGGGTCTGCTGAATCCACAACACAAATAGATGGAACTTCCATTCCTATGCTAGGAACAAACATCTGAATGCAATGAGAAACTGCTCCTCTTCTCATCGGTCATGACAGCTTCACTGAAGAAATAGGCCGATAGGTAGCAGTATCATCAACCACTCCCTGCAAGGGAATCTTCTGATCTCTCGTGGTCAACGTCATCTGCTTTGTTTTGTAGTCCACCTAGATGGGGCTATTATCATCTAACCAATCCTCTCCTAGTATCAAGTCATAGCACTTCAATGGAAGGACCTTAGCATTTGAAGTGAAAGTGTGCCCTTGAATAAACCATTTTAGATGAGGAATTCTCTGATTGCATAACATCTGACTGCCATCTGCAGCTCTGAATGCAGTAGCTTCACACTGCATTGTACTCAACTGGAGTTGGTTGACCAGGTTGTCACTGATAAAGGTAACAATACTTCTAGAGTCAACCAATACAAGTACTGAATGTTTGCCAATTCAAGTCAGAAGCTTTAGTGTTTGGCGAGGAGCTTTATTGTTTGAGGGTTCAGTCAAAACTGCATGCTGTTCCTTAGGTAGCTCCACATGTCTCACCATCTTCAGTCAATGCAACAATGTTCATAGCATCCAATAGCTCTTCTAGAACATGCAATGACACATTTGCAAGGCACTTATGAGTTGGGTTCCGTTTCTCACCGCATTTGAAACAGAGGCCATTCCGATGTCTGAAGGCTCTCAGCGTGGCTAACTTGTCTTCTGAATCTACTGTTGGCCCTTTGATCATCAGTTTGACAGGTTCAGTTTGCTTGGTCTTCTCCAACCCTGAGGTTGCTCGAGTCCCCCCTCTGGTGAAATCCCGCCTAGAGGTTTTGGTATGGCGTTGCTCAAGTTCTTGCTCCTGAATCATAGCGAGGGCACTTGCCGTATCCACATCACGAGGCCGATGAAGTAAGATTGCTGACCTGATCTCATCCCGAAGGCCACCCATGAATCACGTGACGAAGAAGGTCTCGTCGAACGCTGGGTTGTACAAGAGTACACCATGGGCAAGCTTGTCAAATTCTTCTTGATACTCTTGCACCGATGTAGTCTGCCTCAATGTGTCCAACTGACGGAGCATGATCTGGTACTGGTCCTTATCGAACTTGGCCATCACCAACTCGCATAGCTGCTGCCAACCACCAATCTGACCACGACGCTCCACTGTCTGCAACCAGGTCGCTACGACGCCCTTGAAGTTGAGGGATGCGAAGCGCGTCTTCATCGCTGTATGGACAGCGTACACCTCAAAGTAGCGCTCGCAATGATCCCGCCATAAACGAGGGTTAGATCCATCGAATTTGGGAAATTTCGATTTTAGGAAATGGCGGAGGATGATGCGGTGGGTTATCAGACAATGGAGCTTGGGGAGCAGGTGCATTGGGCTTGGGCGTACCGTTGCCCGGGTGAGGCGGAGGAGCTCCTAAGAGTCCACCGCCATTGTCCCGGTGATGAGTTTCAGCGCCGGGCCCCATGGGCAAGTCAACTCGCGGTGGCGTCGTACTTGTGGAAGCGGCTGGGGCGAAGTTGAGGTCGAGACTCGGTGGAGAGGTCTGCGAAAGCGGAGGTGGGCCGCGCAGGATCCAGTGCGGTGGTGGCGGAGGCGGTGGAGGCGGACGGAACTCCAGCCTCGTCACACGAGAAGCTGTCTCTTCGACCCGAGTCGCCGTCGCAGACGACCGCTCAAGTAGCGTACCTAGGGACTCCTCCGCCATGGTCTGCCAAACCTCGAGAGCGCTTAGCTTATCCAGCGTTGTCGTCATCATCTCCTGAAATCCGACGAACTGGGTCGCCATGGATTTCATAGTCTCCTTCAACTCTTCCACGGATGCGGTCATCTCGATCTGATACTTTGGTGGGTTTCGCTTCTTCGGCGCCAGGATTTGGGGAAAATTTTCTCCCCAAATCAACTGAGCTCCGATTACTAATTGTTATGAACTGACTATCCTAGATTGGTAACTGGAATCTGAATTTAGACTGGGAAACAACAAGCACGGGAATAAGAGGGGAAGAACACGGCCAGAGTCTGTGAGATGTCCGAATTCTGTTTGGGGGAACGGTTACAGAGTTCACGTATCCGTCAAGAAGACGGACGGCTCCAGTTTATATTCACGCTGGTCCTACAACACTGGGCTCACGGCCTGCTATGCTCATACACACCTACGGTTCAACACTCGAAAGGCCCAACCGCTGGTCCATAACACAGTGGCTGCAAACCGCTGTGGTGTGGGGTCTCGACGAGACGGAGTGCTTACCTGCCACAGTGCCACGCCACCCGGCCGGCCCGTGGTCCAGTCGACAGGACAGGACAGGACAGGGACAGGAGGGACTCCAGCACGGCAGCAGGCAGGGTCTCGCACCGGCCCCGCGCGCGCGCTATGCCGCGGCGCCCCGGCGGCATGAAGCACGGACCGACCGTTGGCGCGCGGGCGCAGTTCCTTGGCGCCAAAAACGTGCGAACGCGCGCGGCTCTTGGCGCCAAACGGCGGGAAAGCCCCCCGCCAAGGTTTGGATTTCAAATCGCAGGCCGCGCAGTTCGGCGTCCGTGTCCGGCTGTATGCGATGGGATCGGCGACGTTTGGCGCCAAAACTCCAACGGCAGCGGCGTTGCCTGCTTGCTTTGGGCAGAGGCAGGCGAAGGAGTTGCTTCATTGCTTGGTCGGGTTTGCATGGCCCACTCCATTGACGGCATCACGAGCCCGCACCGTCCACAAAAGAATGTAAGTTTAAGTAAATAATATTGATATTTATGTCACTAAATAAATTTATTATAAAAATATATTCTATGACTAATCTATTAATACTAATTTTGTATTAGAAATGTTAGTATTTTTTTATATAATTTTGATCAAAATTCAAATTGATTGACTTTTTAGGAAGGGAGAATTACATTGTTTTGTGGACGGAGATAGTACCTTTTAAAATTTTTATTAGGCAATAAACATTTATATCTCCTTATAAAAATACTCCACTATTTGATTTAATGATACTTATTACATGTCATAAACATTAATATTTTTTTATATATATGTATATATCCAATGACGTAGACGGAGGAGGGAGTACCGAGCAGGAGTATGAACAGTAGTTAAACGACCCCTATTCCCCCGCTGACTCACTGACATCCTGGGACAGTAGGACTTTCGCTACTATAGACACATGTGTCCAATGTCCACCCAAAGTGAGACGTGCGATGGGAAAGCAGAGCAGAGAGTAGTGGCCAGGGTATGGCGTCCACCAACAACGTGGCTACAGTGCACCGACAGTCACATCGGCACATGCTTTGGTGCGCGAGCCCGTCTCGTCTCACGTCTCGTGTCCTATCCTGTCATGTCCTAGGACCACGTTCCATGACGATCCGGCGGTGCCGTGCCATTGCCCGTTGCGGCGTCCGACGTTGGCCTGTCAATCAGGTCGCCATCGATGCCTCGTCATCCTAGGCCCGGGCGCGGCCGGACACGGACAGGGACACCAATCCCCCCTGGTTCGTTGCCCTCAGCCCCTCAGCCCTCTGCTATCTGCTCGGCTCGACTGCGTCTCCCCTACCCTAATCCCCTGGCTTTTGCTTTTCCAGCCGGCCGGTCGGCCGGTCGCCGGGGCCAGCCAGGGGCCCAGGGCCAATAGCACACAGAGGCAGGCAGGCGGCCGGCACCATTCGGGGTTTCGGGGGCGGGCGGGCAGGCAGAGGCAGGTAGCGCGGATCGAGGCACGCGCTCCACGGCCGGGCCCGTGCCCCAGCAGTGCAGCACGGGAACCGATGCGACACGCGAGCAACGGAGCAAGCAAGCAGGAATCAGCAACCTCACGCCGACGGCGTGTGAGATCGGTCCGCAGATGGATTTGCGCGCCCCGCAGCCGGTTGGTTCTTTGCTTGGATCAGCAGCAGCTCAAGCCTATTCGGATGGCTGGCGGGTTCGTCGCGGGTGACGGGTTTGACGTGAAAAAAAAATACTATTTTAGTTAAAAATTTATAATTATTTACGAGATCCACCGGCCAAACAAACAGGCTGAGCCCGGCTGCGGGCGGCACAAGGACACGGGCTCGCACGCATCGCTCTTCCGGCCTTCCGGGCTCGCGGTCTTCGATGGGATTCCTCTTCCTGGACCCTGATTGCCTCGGCGCCTCGCCTGGTCGGCATTCGGCACTCGGCACCAGGCGTCAGGTCGGGTCGGGGCTCGAGGCGGCCGTGCTTGGCAACGTACGGCGGCCGCCACCTTAGGGTACGTTGGTTTGGAGAAATTTCGAAGGAATCTAGATGTTTTGGAGGAATGTTGGAAGAATTTGTGGAAGAAAAATACTGTTCCGGATGAAAAAAGAAGCTGATCAAACCGGATTTAAGAGCACGCGAACAGGTGGCACGGCATGACGTCACGTAGGGTTTTCGTCCAGACAATGCCATGCAACAGCCAACAGCAGATGCCAGATGGAGCAGTAGTGGGCTGTGTAGGCTCTCTCTCCTGGTCCCGCCAGGGCCCGGCCCGCGGCGGGGGCAACGTCTGGACTCGGCAGACGACGGCAGCACCAGCACCAGCACCAGGGAAAAGTAGGGAGCGGTTGCTTTATTGCCGGCCCAGTTTTGTGAATGCATCCCATCCATCCCAGGAACTCGGAGGCACGGACCTTTGCCGGACTTGCCGCCCGTGAGCGAGCCTTAAGCGTGTCCGGTTTGTAAGGGGTGATTGGTTGGTTTGGTGATGGGGAGCTGGGAGGAAGAGCCAGTCTAGGATGGTGAGATGCATGATCAAACTGTATACCTAGTCATGTTTAGTTGTCTTTATTGTTGGTCCAGTACGAAATGAGATCTTGTTTGGTTGCATGTATAGATGAAAGTTTTGAGTGTATGACACATGGGCCTTTGTATCCTGGGTGCATCGCGTCGTCCTGCATCGCGAGGGAAGTGGGAATTGAGAAGACGGATCCATGCGGGACGGAGGGGTGAAGATGAATGAGACGGAGCAGGAAAAGGATGCGAGGAAGGCATCAAACACGCCCAAGTGCACCGAACGCTGCTGGGATGAGGCTCAGGATGGCCTCCTACGTGCAACCAATCACCCCTTGAGCGCACCAGAAGTATGTCCGCACCGTCCCGATCGTCGCCCGCGTCATCCCCAACGTCGCTTGCACCGTCAGCCGTTCCCCACGTGAATCTCACGTGCAACATCCCGATTTATTTTTAAAACATCTAAATGCAACAGTTGCAACATATAAAAAAAAGGCAGATAAAACACTTTAAACAAGCGTCTGAAACACTTACGAAAATACCTGAAAAAATTGAAAATCATTGCAAACATATGCAACATCAAGATAAAACACTTGCAAACATATGTATGAAATACCTGAAAACATTTGAAACATATGCATGCAACATGCATGTATAAGCAACATCCAGATCTACTTTTACGACATTCAGATAAAACACTTGCAACATATGTCTGGAACACATGAAAATTTAGAACATACACTTGAAACATATGTGTATAGCCATTGCAACATGTCCGACATCCCGATCTACTTTTGTAACATCGATATATAAGACTTGCAACATACCTCTGAAAACATATGAAACACTTGAAACATATACTTGCAACATGCGGTTTCCAGCCTTCTTCTTCCGACGACGCAACACAGAGAGGGGAACAACCGATTTTGGAAATCTACATCCTGGCCACCATATATCATCGAAGCCCCTGGCCCCCTGCTAGGCGAGTCGCCCCTACCCGCTCTCGTACGCACACTGTTGGAGGCCGCCACCGAGGGAGGCAGCGAACCGGGTGTCATGGAGAGAGAGGGGAAGGTCGATTGGTCGCCGCTCCTAGCGTGAGCTGCCGCCAGAGAGGGATGGAAGGGGAGCAAGGGTGCGATGCAGAATGGAAACCACAAATCAGTCGATGAGCACGGTGGAGAGGGAAGACGCGCGGCGGCACTCAAGTGTGGTGGGGAGGAAGGATAAAGGTAGGCTGGCGGCCGGGCGCAGTAAAGAACGCCACGCCAGAGGGGGCGCCATGGACCCTGCCGCGGCGGCGAGGAGAACACGACAAGTGAGAGTATGGTTTGGTCTTGTTTCTAGAGTGGGTTAGCTCAACAATTCTTAGTTAAGCGAGCACAGTGGAATATTAGACCATTCAGGTTGGTTTAGATTGGCGTCGCGGTCCATTAACAGAGGCGTGCGGACGATCGAACACCCGAATCTAGGCATTTCCCTTTGCCTTTGCCTTGCCGTGGCTGGTTGTGTGCAACTGTGGATGTCTTGTGTGTGTGCACTGTGTGCGTTTGGCGTGAAGTGCCAAAGCGAACTCTGTGGATTCGTGAAATCTGGAATGTTAATTTCTTGTAGGAGCTAGTAATTGTTAAGCTGGGTTGTTAGAAGCTACTACATTCTATTTTAGGTCCTGCTTAGTTGCAAGCCAATGTATAGACAAGTTCAAGAAATTTGGCATACAATTCATTTGGTGCCAATTTTTTGCGATACCTTATTAACAATTTGGCACACACACGCTAGCAGCAGGTACCGGCGACCACATATATATGCCATGACCATGAATGACACCCGGCCGCTCCATCTATCGTCCGTTCGATCTTGCCGGCTGTGGCGGGCTGCCGACACTGTACACGTACCGACTCCTAGGCAACTACGGTCGTCTATGCCGTACGTTGCCGTGCAGAAGCTCAGGTTCCAGCATGCCCGCATCCTACTCTCCCCTGTACCGTACGTACTCGTATACGTAGCACGTCCGGTCCGAGACAGACGACCATGCAGAAGTAACCACTCTGCTACCGCCGGAACATCAAAATCTTTTGTACCACTAGTACGTACGTACGTAGCAGTACTATTCCGTTGTACGTGTCATGCCGCACATCAATGGGATGTGCAGTGCCTGCATATATAGCGCAGACGCGCGCGCACAAATGGCTCAGAAATACCGCAACTGTAAGTTGTCCCAAGTCAAAACATGACAGTAAGTTTAGTTAAATTATACAAACAAGTACTAATATTTATGATATAGGTAAACTATTTATTATCAAATTCATCACGGAGCTAATATAACTATTTGACGGCGTAAGTGTTAATAGCCAACCCTATAAACCTGATCAGGGTTGAGATAGTTTTATCGAGACTACTATTAGACGAACACTCATTCAATCTGAACGGAGCGAACGGTTCTCCGGCAACTCCCACTTTTCTTTTCTGGAAAATATTCGTTCCCGCATGCTTCCTTTTATGGATGATTTTCTTCACTTTTTCGGGTGGACGTGCGCGCGCTCCCGCTCCCGCTCCCTTTACCTACGATGTCAGCGCTAAACAACCTAGGAAAAAACAAAATATTTATTTCAAAATGCTGTAACTCCTAAAAGGTGTATCCATTTATAATTCCGTCTGCACCGGTGTGTTCTACGTGACGAGACGAACAAAACTAGACCCCAATTACATATGTTTCAAATAACTTTTTTCTAGTAGCAATTATGTGTACTAACTTATAACACATAACTTATAACATATAACTTATGCGAAAAACTTAAAAACTCGAGTGTTAACTTATATCACATAACTTATAACATATAACTTATACGAAAAACTTGAAAACTTAAGAGTTAACTTATAACACGTAACTTATATCACATAACTTATGCGAAAAACTTAAAAACTTAAGAGTTAACTTATAACACGTAACTTATATCACATAACTTATGCGAAAAACTTGAAAACTTAAGAGTTAACTTATAACACGTAACTTATATCACATAACTTATAACATAACTTATGCGAAAAAACTTGAAAACTCAAGAGTTTCGAAACACAACTTATTTAAAAAAAGTTATTAAACACACAAAAATAAACGAATTACTTATAACTTATGCCAAAATTTACAAACACAAAAGTTATTAACACACAAAGGAACGGATTAACTTATAATTTTTACCAAAACTTAGAAATACAAAAGTTATAAAACACAACTTATGTACAAAAGTTATCAAACACAACTTATGTATATAAGATATTCTATACAATTTATGTACATAAGTTTTTCCGTATAACTTGTGTGCATATGCTGTAAGTTATAAGTTAATATACATAAGTTACTACTAGAAAAAAATATCAATATGCAAGTGGTGTCTAGTTTTGTTCATCTCTCCACATAGAACACACCGGTGTGGACGGAATTGCAAATAGATACATTCTTGGGACGTTATAGTATTTTAAAATAGGGGTGTGTTTAGTTCCACCAAATTCTCAACTTTGACACTATGCAAAAAGAAGATTCTCCGTCACATCAAACTTGCGGTACATGCATGGAGTACTAAATATTGACGAAATCAAAAACTAATTAGACAGTTTGGTTGTACTTTGCGAGACGAACGTTTTGAGCCTAATTAGTCAACGATGGGACAATTATTATCAAATAAGTGTACCTACAGTGAATCTGCCGCCGCCGAATCGGCCCAACTAAACGAGGGTTAGATGTTTTCGTTTTTTAACTTGACGTCAGCAGCATGCAGCTTACCTACATGCATGCGTGCGCACGCGTCTGACTCGGGCGCTGTCGGAGATCGTTCGCTGTTGAGCGAACGGGTGATCGACCGCGGGAATGGATTTGTGTAGCTTTATCCAGAATATTTCAAAACGGAACGTCAATGCACATTTCTGCTCATACCAGCTGGGCCCGTTTCGCGGTCCATCTCTGCGTTCAGTATTCGGGCCTGAATGCATGGCGTTGTCGGGGTCCATCGGCGTAGGCGCTATTGCTATGCAGTGCAGCACCGGCTGATTGGGCCTAGGAGATCCAACGGATCTATGCAGTAGTCCATGGGCCACCACAGCTTCGACCGTCGAGTCCAGTTCAGTCCCGATCGAGCGCGGGAAATGACTACCACGCGAATCACAGGAGATACCCACCCGCCGTACGATCCGGCCTTGCATTTGTTCATTTATTATATTTTCTACTTGATTAAACTTCATGCGCAAAGTCGCTGTATGCATAGATTTTATCGTACAGCAACTCCAAGATCAAGCCTCTTTATATCTTTTCTAATTGATATGAATAGAGATTTTGGTGAAAAAAATACTATCCAACAACTTCTTTAATTTAGATCTCTAAATATAGTAATATATTCTATTCCATATTTCTCGCTAATCGAAGATGAAGAACGAAACTGACTCTCTCATTAAAGAGCACACAAAATATAGAGAAACTATTGGAGGATGAGAATGCATATAGTGATATTTTTTATTCAAATGACTCTCCAAATGATTCAGAGAGTGTGTTTAAGAGATACTCTTGGAGATGTTTTTAGAGGATCATAGAAAAACACTTTCAGTTAGAGAAATTCACTCTATACATAGACTCATTGTATGCATAGTGTTTATCTTAGAGAATCATAGAGAAACATTTTTTTATCAGAGAATCAACTTTCATAGAGAATTTGGAGCAAGAGAAACTTAGATGTTGGGCCAAATATTCCGTCCGTCCAACGAACTTGTGTGCATCCAAGGCCTTCTCAGCTTCGGAGAGTTGATTAAGTTGTGTTCCACCAATCTATACTCCACCCATTGCAAATTACAATTCATTTTTTTTTGCAAAGAATTACAGTTCACTTTAAATTTATCATGAATCAGAATTTTCAAAAAATGACCAGGTTTTAAGAAAAACGTAATGATATTGCGAGATCAAATAAATGTACCGTGAAGACATATTTATAGAGAGTTTAATTGAACTTATTTGGTACTAGAGAAGTTGATGCTTTTCCCCTAAAAATTTGATCAATGTTATAGTAGTTTCATTTAAAATATAACTTAATTATAAACTATAGTTTAAAGTTTGAACGATGGAATAATTAGAATGATGGTTTTCCTAATTACAACCTCCTATCGGTGTATTGGGATTGTAGCCTTGTAGGTAGGTGGATATGGGACATATGCCCCTTTTCTTAGGTCCACCTCCCCTAACATTTACCAGTTGCAGGCATGAGCGCTTGATGTTCCTTCCATCGTCAGTTTGAATCAATTGCATACTATACCTTCCTTTTATCTATTAATTATCTCAAAGGTGACATTGTTTATATTTTCGTCTTATCATCCATCCGACCTTTCTTTTATCTATAAATTATCTCAAGGGTGACGTTGTTTATATTTTCATCTTACAATCCATCCGCGGCATTCTGTAGTCTACAACTTCTTTTGTTATTCATCTCAAGGGGTGATGCTATGTAATATTTACTCCTTCCTTACCTCCGTCTCGATGGACTCTGACGGCGTGACCTCTGGCACGATCTTGACGTCGTCCTCCGATTCAAGAAGAACGAGCAAGCGCTTCTTGGCCTCCATGCGTGCAGCGAGCGGAGGTGAGGAATGCCTGGCCTCCATGCATGCAACGAGCGGAGGCAAGTAAGGAAGTGGCGTGATTTAGTGCTCCTCGTCAAGTGGCACGACGGAACCAAAGCGACGGGGCAATAGTGTCCAAAACCCGATTAGTACACCTAAAACGACTTGATTTGTGCAAACGGTGCAACCCCTTAAAACGACTTCTTCTACCGATATAAAGGGAGTATTGTCTATTAAGTTGTCTTAAAATTATGTGACATTATATTGATACAACACCAATGTACTTGTCCTAATTGGTTGTGCTGATGGGTTGATGGTCGTTGGCCATATGGGGACACTGAAGGGTCGAGATGGCGGACTAGAGGGGGGTGAATAGTCTTTTCTAAAATTAATCACGTTGGCTAACCGAAACAAGTGCGGAATTAAAACTATTGGTCTAGCCAAGACAACACCCCTCTATCTATGTTCACTAGCACCTTACAAAGATACTAATCAAGCAACAAAGGTGCCGGGCTGACTAGAGCTCTCCTAAACAATTCTAGGAGCAAGGTTACACAAACCTATGCCACTAGTACTTTAAGCAACAAGGGAGCTCCTACACATGCTAGTAAGCAAAAGCACAAAGCTAACTAAGCTAACTAGCAATGCTCAATAACAAGGCAACCAATGCCTAATTAGAGAGCGCAAAAACTTAGCTACACAAACTAAGCAATGTGACTAACAAGGTTACTAAAACCAAATTAGCCACGCAAGGGAGCTACTTCTATGCTACACAAGCAAGAAGGTAATTAGCAAACTACACAAGCTATCTAATTACAAGAGCAACTATACAAGCTTAATATGTATAAAAGTAATTGCAAGCTTGTGTAACGGGGATGCAAACCAACGGGAAGAATAAGGTTGACACGATGATTTTTCTCCCAAGGTTCACGTGTTTGCCAACACGCTAGTCTCCGTTGTGTCGACCGCTCACTTAGTGGTTCGGCGGCTAATTAGCATCACCCGCTAAGCTCGCACGTCGGGCGCCGCAAGAACCTACCCCGGAAGTGAGGGTAGCTCAATGACACGCTTTACTAGAGTTGCTCTTCGCGGCTCCCGCGGGGCGAGCACAATGCCCCTCACAAGCACTTCTCCGGAGCGCCGCACAAGCTTCTTGCGCGCTTCGACGGAGACCACCACCAAGCCATCTAGGAGGTGGCAACCTCCAAGAGTAACAAGCACCACCGGCTTGCAACTCGATCACCTAATGCCACTCGATGCAACCTTACGATGCAATCGCACTAGAATCGCTCACTCACACAATCGAATGATCACTATCAAGTATATGTGTGATGGAGGGCTTCCAAGCACTCACAAGCATGGACACTAAGTCCCCTTAGGTGCTCTCTTACCAGCCATGGCCGAAGGCCACTTCTATTTATAGCCCCAAGGGCTAAACTAGCCGTTACCCCTTCACTGGGCAAAAATCGGGCCGACCGGACGCTCCGGTCATGTTGACCGGACGCTGGACCTCAGCGTCCGATTGCCCGCAGATGGCCACGTGTCCCGATTCCAACGGTCACTTGACCTGACCGGACGCAGCAGCTTCAACTGACCGGACGCTGAATCCTCAGCGTCCGGTCGTTTCCAGTAAGCTCCCCGAGGCGTATTTCTTCGACCGGACGCGTCCGGTCCACCTTGACCGGACGCAGACCAGCGTCCGATGCAATACCCTTGGTACTGTGCCGACCGACCAGCTCGACCGGACGCATGCTGCCAGCGTCCGCTGCTTTCAGACCCAGCGTCCGGTCAGTTGACCGACGCCAGCGTCTTCGCGACGAACTCGTTTTCACTTCTAACTTCTTCACTCTTGCTCCAATGTGCCAACCACAAGAACTTGCATCCAGCGCAATAGAAAATAGGCATTCCATTTTTCCGAAAGCGCCGAATCCCATCTCACCCCTGCAAACACCACCTCCTTTGTAAATGTGCCAACATCACCAAGTGTACACCACCATGTGTATGTGTGTTAGCTTTTCACAATCATTTCCCAAAGGATGTTAGCCACTCAACTTGCCATGCCACTCGATCCTAGCGACGATGCAAAGTTAGATCACTCGAGTGGCACTAGATGACGATATGCAAACAAGTTTGCCCCTCTTGATAGTACGTCCATCTATCCTAAACCCGGTCATAAACTTCTCTACACACCTATGACCGGTGAAATGAAATGCCCTAGGTTATACCTTTGCCTTGCGTATTCCATTCCATCTCCTTCAATGTCGATGCAACACATGCACCAACACGATCAACAATGATATGATCCACTTCATATCATCACGTAATCATATTAGTTCATCGATCTTGACTTCACTTGCTCTTCACCGTTGCCATCGTCCATCGGCGCCAAGTCTTGCTCAAGCTTCACCGCCACGCGGTCCATCACTCCAAAGCCTTTGACTTGCCCTTCACGCTTGCAACCGGTCCATCAAGCCAAGTCTTGTCTTGATCTTCTCCACCTTGATCACATGACAATGTCATGTCTCATGTGCAATAAGCTCCTTCATCATCACATGTGTGAGCTTTGCAACATCTCCAAGCTATTTTCACCTCCATGGCATATGTTGCTCATACACATGTACCTGTGGACTAATCACCTGTGTATCTCACATAAACACAATTAGTCCACCTAAGTTGTCACTCAATTACCAAAACCAAACAAGGACCTTTCAGACACGTGCCCCTTTTTTCTAGGGTCCAATATAGAAGTCTAGATACGAGGAGTTGCTAGCTACCGGGGATATGGGTGTTGCCCAACGAGACACTCTAGAAGGAGGTATCGACAAGGGAGACACTCTAGAAGGAGGTATCGACAAGGCCTTGGTGTTGCCTAGTAGTGAGACTACCTGGATGGAGGCTTCGGTGTTGCCCGAGGAGACCGTATGGAAATAACTATCGACAAGACTTCGCTTGCACTTCGGCACCATGTTGAGCTCACCAAGCGTTTGTCGGGCTTGCTTTGAGGCGACGATGGCATACAAGAGGGGCGACGCTTACTTCGACTGCGTTGACCTAATGGACGCCATAGTGCCCCTGAGGACGTCGAGGGCGAAAGGATGGCACCGACAACTTTCACCAATCACCAGTCGATGGTGGTGGAGACGCTCCTCGCCTCTAACTTCGGAGCAGGAGGGGACGAGGAGCGGGGAAAGAGGCCTAGATGGCCCGAAGCTTGAGATGAGGAGGCAATGGGAAAGCGAAGTGGCAGCGACGGTGGATCACGATCGGTGGCGGAACAGAAGACTATGTTATCCGTTAATAGCTCGCTACAACATGATATATGATGTTATATAGTTATTTTCTTAAACAATAATAGGCTATGTGCATTTTAGTTATGCAAAAAGGTTAGAAGGTTTTAGAGATAATATTACCTCGATGTATTAGCTAGTCGGAGGGTCAACAAATTAGATTTCTTTGTCTTAAAAAAACATTGAAGATTAGTCACCAGGGGCGCGGAGCTATATTCCACGTGGTGGGTGCGGCCACACCCACGCAAAATTTAAAAGAAAGTAGAAAGAGCTAAACTTTCACCATAGTATACCCCTATGACATAGATCCTTGCACCCATAAGGCAAGACGGATCCTCATCGGATTTGCTATAGCTCCGCCTCTGTTAGTCGGTACAAGTGCTAAGTAGATACTAAGAGCTTATTAAGAGATTACTCCTCATATAAGAGAAACAATCAGGACAACCAAGAAAAATAACAAAAAGGGTGAAAAATAAGAATTTTAAGAGAATACCGCGTCCAGTTTTTAATTTCTTCCTCCACCTACTTTGTGGTATGGACTTGTGGTGGTGATGCATGTGAAGTCTCATCTCGCCGCCGCTGGTTTCCATCACCAGATCAGCCTGGTATGGAGAGAGCACACAGTGTGTTGGACAACTTTTAATTTGGAGCTCGATGATGCACACACCCACACCCCATGACCCATGTGCTCGGCCTGCTTCTCGGGGTCTTGCATTGCATTGCAGCCATGCATTCGTGCAGGGTAGCTATAAAAAACTCAGTTCGGACAGCTGCACACGGCCTTCATCAACCAATCTCTGTAGCGCATGCAGATGATATCACTCCATACATGACGGATACGTACACCGATCGAGCACAAGAACACACGATTGCCTGGGGCCGTATTGCAACCACGCATGCGGCCCCGATCGATTCTCTGCACGCACGCACGCACGCACGCACGGTCTCAGTGTATGAGTGCAGTGACAGACGCACTTGTGTTGTGTGATTGCCCAAGAATGGACCGACCGGCCGCCGTCCGCCTGGGCAGAGAGCTGCCTCGTCTTGACATGGTCGTGGTCGTGGTCGTGGTGGCGGTCGTCGTGGTCGGACCCTCCTCACCGTGGAAAGGTGCAATGTATCCGTACCGTATGTTGCCCTGCAGCACGCTGGCCCATATGTCTACTCGACTAGCTAGGGCAGCTAGCTAGCAAGCTACTGTTGCAAGATCAAGATCATGTCGATGATGGAGTAGATGCGAATTGAAGATATTTTTCAGAGACATTACTCATTAGTGCGCCGCAGTGGACCATGCGATAGACATGTATGCCCAGCTGGCCAGCTTCAGCCTTTTCGCTTGAGCGTATTTTGTTTATAAGTCATAACTTATTAACTAACGAATAATATTTTTCTCTCACATAAAATCGGCTAACGGTACTTTCAGCCATAATTTATGATCCAAACAAGCCCAAACAAACACACAGGACGGCTTGATGATCGTCATATCACCAACAAGAAACTGCTACTGGAGTACTACTACTACAGTGTACTCCGTACGTACTACAAGTAGCTAGTAGCGCCACTAATGTTTCCATCATTCTTGATCTTGATTGCCTAAAGTTTTTCTTTATTTGGTAGGCGTTGTTGCCTGCCAAAGTTGCCGTTGGCTCCATGCTGATACTGAGCTGGTCTGAGCTATAAGAAGGCAAGCTTGGCTCTCACAGGTCGCCACAGCTCTTCAGTTCACACTCATTGAGCGAGCTAAACAGCAAACATCTACTAGAACACTCTAGCAGCAGCTCAGTGATCAGTCTTCAGTAGCTAGTGAAATCTTGTTCATTCAGAGTAGATACTTGTGCAATCATCAACATATCTAGAGAGATCATGGCGGGAAAGCTAGGACACCTGATGACGAGGCTGCACCTGACGAGGAGCCGATCGCCGGCATCGGCAGCGGCGGCGGACGTGCCGCGGGGCCACCTGGCGGTGTACGTGGGCGAGGGGCGGAAGCGGCTGGTGATCCCGACGGCGTGCCTCAGCCACCCGGCCTTCGTGACGCTGCTGAAGCGGGTGGAGGACGAGTTCGGCTTCGACCACCGCTGCGGCGGCCTCACCATCCCCTGCGCGTCGGAAGGCGACTTCGCCGACATAGTCAGCGCCGTGGATGAGCACCACCACCATCACTGATGAGGAGTGATGATCGTGCCCGCGCCGATCGAGTCGGTCGATCGAGCTCTGATCGTTTGATTCCGCTTCCAGTTCCAGCTAGCTAGGATAAATTTTTTCTTGGGGTGTCGTAGCAGCAATAGTACTAGGGGTTTGCTTGACACAGTAAAGATTATGATTGGAAATTGGAATAAACTCTTCTCTCATCCAGGTGTAGTATCAGAAATCCGTAGCAATGGAAATGAGATTCCAAGCCATCAAAATTCAGGAAACGTTTACATACCTTCTGTCTTCTTATGGGTCTATTTAGTACTCCCTCCGTTCTAAATTTAAGACGTTTTGACTGTTCTAGATATATTATTTTTACCATGTATTTAGACATAGTGTATATCTAAATACATAACAGAAACCATATATCTAGAAATTTTGGAATGAAGGGAGTAGCTTATAAGCTGCTTATAGCCAAAATAAGCTAAAACTAAAAGGCAAACAGTCCTGTAGTTTAGTCTGGCCACGTTTATTCACACCACCCTATTTGTACTAAAAAGTAGAAAACGGCTCAGACCTGCTTATTCTGATCACACTAGCTTTTACTCTATTTGTGTAGCTTTTTTTAAGAAGCGCTTCCAGGAGAAGCTATACCAAACAAGATGTAGGCATGTTCGGTAGCTTGTTTTCATAGTTGTTGGGGTTGCTGCTGCAGCTGCCTCCTCACAGAACACTATTCTAACAGCCACCGGTAGCCTTTTTAGTTTTTACAGGTAGCCGAACAGGTGTGTGTGTATATATATAGCGCTCGGCTTCACCACCTAAGAGGGTGTCCTTCTCAAGAACACAGATCCCCCTCCCGTGTCAACAACGACCTTATTATTGTTGTCCTCATAGACTAAGCTTCCATTGGCGCGCATCTTGAAGCTTAGGGTGGAGGTCAGATGGAGCAGTTGCCAGTTGGACGTTGAGCAGAAGCAAGGTTGAATCCCAGAGCATGCACTGGAAGAGGGGATTTGCGAGAAGCGATGGATGTGCCACGTCATCAAGCGGTGGTGGGACGAGCTCACCGATGGTTGATGCTAAGCTAGACACATGGTCTTGCCACGACTCGACATCATCATTAAGGTTGTTTTGTGACCTCAAGGGTAATTTTATGAACTGTTTGCTTTCCTTTCTAAATTGATAGGCATAGCTCATGACATTGCTCTTAAAACAAAAATTCCACCCTTGTCTACCTTAGGAAGTGTCTAGCCAACACTTGAGGGTTTTACTGGCGGAGAACACTCAATTTTTTCATTGTTTTTCTTTCTCGTCGCCCCCGCCACCTCCCATCGCCCGGTGGCGGCCGCGCTAAGGTTTCACCGGAGCTCCAGCGAAGCCCTAGCATGGCCGCGGCGGCCTCCTTTTCCCCCTCCCCTCCTCCTTCTTTGGTGGTGAGCTCTGGCCATGGGCGCCCTCGCCCTGACCGCCTCCGCCGCCGCTAAGACCCGAACGCCGCCCTCCTGCCGTCCCCATCTCCTGGCTGGCCTGCCTCCCCCGATTTCCCCTTCTAAGGCCACCAGATTTGGAGAAGAAGAGAGTGAGAGGACGGTGAGAGAGGTCATGCAGGTGAGGGGAAATTGAGTGTCCAACACTCGGTTGTTGGATAACATTTCTCCTAGTTTAATCATGTCCTCGCATACTGTCACAATTTTGGTGTAATTTTTAGGTAGAATTAGTGTAATTAAAAATTCAGGTGTCACTAGTAGAGAAATGACCTTTGATCCCACCGCGAAATTTGGCTTTAGTCCCGGTATTTTTCGCGCCCGAGAGTAGACAGACATTTAGTCCCGGTTTGTAGCTCCAACCGGGACTAAAGGTCCCTGCCCAACGGCTACTGCGACAGGCTTTTGCTGCAGGGGACCTTTAGTCCCGGTTGGAGCTACCAACCGGGACTAAAGGTTAACTTTTACTCTCGGTTCGTCCCTCCAACCGGGAGTAAAAGTCTACTCCCGGCTGAAGGCTCCATCCGGGACTAGAAAGTGACCTTTAGTCCCGGTTTCTATCTCCAACCGGGACTATAAGTTCCCCTCTTATATAGCCCTTCTTCCTCTCCGAGCCTGAGCCACTTCGAGCTAAGTGTTTTCTTGCTTCATCGCCGGCCTCTCTTCTTCCTCATCGCCGGTAATCACAAGATTTTCTTCGATTCCTCCATCGATTCTTCGGTTATAAAGGTTACCAACTTTATACTCTCATGTTTCATCAGTAGCATATCTCATTTTGTGGACTAGATATATGTGATTTTTTATGATGGATTTTTTTTATTTGTAAGCCATTTAAGCTCAAAATCACTTTAAAGTTTGCATATTTGGATGAAAGAAGGTTAAAGTAGTTATTCAAAACTAGTATTCAGCTTTCATTTCTAGCATGCATAGCAAACTTCATGGTTTAGAGATATAGAGAATTTTAGAGTTTTTTTAATTTTATTTGTTTATAAAATGAGAAATTTATATTATATTAAAAATGAGTATAGAGAGTAGATGGCAACTGCTTCTGGGTCCTCGGTCTCTCATCGGGTTCAAAAGCGACTGAGGCCGGACCTCCCTCTCATTGCGTGTGGCGAGTGTGAGGAGAAGATTGTGATGGAGTACCGGGTGAGGAAGGAGTGTCCCAACAAGGGCCGTATCTTCTACAAGTGTTCGGATCGCAATGTGAGTTATTTTGTCGCATTTGATGATTATGGTTAATTTATACTTATTTTCATGATGATTGTGATTAAAGTTCTAATTTTTTGTTTTAATTTCAGTGGGATGGACACTGGATGTTCAGGCTAGTACTGGGAGGAAGAGTATGTTGAACACGTGCAAAACTCTCTTGCACAGGCGGCTATGGCGGCTGATGAGGCAGTGATCCTGCGGAAGAAGCCCATAGATGTTGAACAAACGCATGATCTATCTATTTTAGTTGGGATTGGTCACGAAATCCTTATGCTGCTGAAGTGCATTTTAGCTTTAGTTTTTTTACTGGTAGTTGGGATTAGTCTACATTGTAGCGAGACTTTCATAAATTAGTACCTTGTGTGGTGACATGCATGTCGTATAATTAACTAATTATATTCTAGGTTTTAATATGGTATGTATGTTATGTAATGTAGATGAGCCGGCATTGGATGTACAATGCTGATCGCCGCTCCCAAGAGTTCATTAAGGGCATGCATTCTTTCTTATGTGTGGCCGAAGCAAACAAACGCGATGGTTTCATGTGCTGCCCATGTGCCATATGTAAGAATTTGAAGGAATATGCTAGCTCAAGGAGTCTTCATTCACACTTGTTGAAGTCGGGTTTCATGCCAAACTATATTTATTGGACGAAGCACAGAGAAACCGGGGTTGTAATAGAAGAAGATGAAGAAGAACAATGGGACGATGATGACATTATTGCTGAATATGGTGCCTTCAATGATACTGCAATGGGGGAAGCTGAAGAAGAGGTAGTGGCACGAAGATGAGCCCGCTGATGATCTTGGTCAGGCCATTCGTGATGCACAAAGAGAATGTGAAAATGAAAAGGAGAAGATCATGTTCGAGCGCATGCTAGAGGATCACAAGAAATTGCTATACCCAACTTGTGATGCGGGATAGAAAAAGTTGGGTACCACACTAGAATTGCTGTAATGGAAGGCAAAGAATTGTGTATCTGACAAGGGATTTGGGGAGTTACTAAAAATCTAAAAGAAGATGCTTTCGAAGGATAACGAATTGCCCGTCACTACGTACGAAGCAAAATAGGCAGTCTGCCCTTTGGGATTAGAAATCCTAGAAGATACATGCCTATCCTAATGACTGCATCCTCTACCGTGGTGAGGAGTACGAGAAGTTAGATGCATGCCCTGGTATATCATGCATCGCGGTATAAGATCAGGCGAGATAACCCTAGGTGATGTTGAGGGCAAACGTCCCATGAAGAAAATTCCTACCAAGATTATGTGGTATGCTCCTATAATACCACGCTTGAAATGTCTATTCAGAAACAAAGACCATGCAAATTTGTTGCAATGGCACAAAGAAGATCGTAAGATAGATAATATGTTGAGACACCCTGCTGATGGGTCCCAGTGGAGAGCAATCGATAGAGAATTCCCTGAAGTTTGCAAATGACGCAAGAAACTTAAGGTTTGCTTTAAGTACGGATGGTATGAATCCTTTCGGGGAGCAGAGCAGTAGTCATAGCACTTGGCTGTTACTCTATGTATCTACAAGCCTTCCTCCCTGGTTATGCATGAAGCGTAAGTTTATTATGATGCTAGTGCTCATCCAAGGCCCAAGTCAACCTGGCAACGACATCGATGTGTACCTGAGGCCACTAGTTGAAGAACTTCTACTTTTGTAGAACAGACCAGGTGTACGTGTGTGGGATGAGCACAAACAGGAGCACTTTGACCTACGAGCATTGTTGTTCATAACAATCAATGATTGACCTGCTCTAAGTAATCTTTTAAGACTAATCAAACAAGGGATATAATGCATGCATGCACTGTTTCGATGACATTAAAGGTATATTCTTGAAAAAATATTGAAAGGTCATGTACCTTGGCCATCGTCAATTTCTTCCTGCGAAGTCACCCCCTAAGAAAGAAAGGCAAGCATTTTAAAGGTAAGTCAGACCACCTAGACCAAGCCGAGCAACCGAACTGGTGAGGATGTACTCAATATGGTCAAGGATGTCAAAGTAGTATTTAGAAAGGCACATGGTAGCAAACCTATTCCTAATGATGCCGATGGTCATGCACCCATGTGGAAGAAGAAGTCCATATTTTGGGAGCTACCCTATTGGCAAGTCCTAGAGGTTTGTAGCACGATCGACGTGATGCACCTGAACAAAGAATCTTTGTGTGAACCTGCTAGGCTTCATGGGTGTGTATGAGAAGCCTAAGGACACACTTGAAGCACGACAGGACCTGCGGTGTTTGTGTGACAGAACCGCCCAATTTATACAAGATCAAGTATGGTTGTCCCCGCTAACACGTTGACACACCCATACTTTCACTCATATAAACCTGGTAGTCCGCCGAGTGTCCCGAAAGACCTCGGTAAATCAACATCACAACCAAGATCGCGTGATTAAACAAATACACATCACATACACAGGGTTACAGCAGAAATAATATTACAAATGGGTTCACAAATAAAAGTACCAGTTTGGGTTTCAAAACCAATTATTGAAAACAACATAGCTTTCAAATGATTACATTAATATAAGTTCCAAATATATTGCTAGCATAAGTGACATCATCCGACAAAAGTATATAGATGAGAAGTAAGTATAGAATCACCGAGCTCACCGGCGGTTAGCCACCATCATCAATAGGTCGAGAACATCACCTGCAACAAGGTGGGATAAACCCTGAGTACTCGAATATACTCAGCCAGACTTACCTGTCTTAAACCAAAATAAAGCGACACCAAGGATTATGCAAGGCTTTCTTTAGTGGGCTAGCTGACTTAGTTTGCGAAAAGCATAAGCTATCATGAAGAAACCATTTTAAGTATTTTGCATCATCTTTATTATGACCTATCCATCTAGGTAAGCACCTGTACTATAGCAATCACTTGATTAACCAGTAACATCCAGTTACCAATTTAGATTTAGCATATCCCATACCATCCAGATAACCTATCATTGTTCCATAATAATTACTACGATGCCTGTAACTCAAGTCAAGTGCTCACTATCTAGGAGCGATGATGATTCGAATCGATTCCTAACCAGCTGGTGATTTATTCCTTACACAAACATCACTCACCCGCTAAAGTGAGATATTGATCACCGAGTCAACTATCCAGGAATCTCGAGTTTGCCAAGGAACCACATGTACCCAGGGGTCGACCGACTGCACTTTGGTCTTATCATCTTGCCCTCGTGTCCTACCACACCTGCTCCGGCATAGTGCGCTGTGGGCAATCTACTCGGCCCAAATAATCTCCCAGCTTCGTGGTCGGAAGGTACTTTATCCGGCCAGCTAAATGTAAGGCATGCGCTCAACATGACTCGAGGCCCAACAACGGACGGTCCTTAATCGACACAGATGGAAACTAACAGCACCCCAGAACCCTGTCTGGTTGCCTCCAACTTTTTCGTCCAGGTCTCCAATTATCCATCACACATGATTAATTCTAGGATATCATTCTTTCCATAGCTAAATTCTTCCAGTAATCACCTATAATGTAGGTGATCCGGATATCACCGATCGCTACCGGTCTAAGCAAGGCTAAGCAGTTATTCGATCTTGACCTAACAGGGTAATAAGGTAATAAGGTAGGCAAAGATAGTAATAAATGCATCAACGGTTTCAATCA
>NW_027096925.1:0-40000 GCF_019320115.1 Miscanthus floridulus
CTGCACCTAGGTTCTCCTCTCAACTTCCTTAGGCGAATGATCCCAATTGGGTGTGCGGATCAATGGAAGAACTATGTGAGATCGGCTATGAAGAGCCAGCTGCAATGTTTAGACATGGTTGTGCGTCGGGTGTTAGTTGATCCCATCCCTCAGGGGTTTTCCCCACCAATGGGTCAGCAGGCACACTTTGATCCTCCCATCCTAGAACCTGATATGGATGTGGAGGTTGCACATATAGTTCCCGATGCTCAATCTTCCCCTAATAAGGTAGTTGGAGATAATTGTCAGACTCATGATGTTGTGATAGATCCTCCTCATGAGATCCCTTTGACACAGAATCATCTGAGTAAGTGTCTTATCTGCATGGTTATTGGGAGCTTACCCCCTTCCTTACATCCATTTTTTTCATTCTTTCCTCATTTCTCTACTTATGTTGCAGGACACATTCCAAACAATGTGGATGTGCCCCCTATTGCTGCGCAAGTGCACTGTGGAGATGGATTCTATGGCTCCAATAGTGTTAAAATTATGAATCATTTGGAGCCATATGAGATGGCAAGGGCTCTTGATTCTGATGATGATCGCCCTATTGGAGAGCTGACAGAGGGTGATATTGAGATGCTAAGGCATATCTTTCCCGGCCGCCATGACCCAAGAGTTCACGAGTTTAGCGATCTTGCTCATTCCGATCAGTGTGTGTAGAAGGACGTGATGATGAGCTTCTAGAAGCTCTTGAGGCTGGCCCTAACATGGTAATTGAGAATGGGAGGGTATTCAATGATCTCCCTGCATTGAAGAGGTGGTTGTAGGCGTTTGCAGTGATACGAAAGAGACCTTACAAGGTCTTGCATTCATATGCGGAGCATCGTTACATAGTTCTATGTGACAAGGAACGCTGCCCATGGAGGGTTTGTGCAAGGAAGCAAAAGGTCACCGAAAAGTGGAAGATCACAAAAGTTATTGGGCCACACAATTGTGCTAACCATGTGCTGATATTGAAGCATCGGCAGTTGACATCTACCCTCATTGCCAAGTGGTTGATGGGAATATTATAGGGAGAACCCAACATGAATGTTAGGACAATTATCAGGACCGTTGAGGCGTTGTATGGAGGTTATGTGATAACTTATGGTAAAGCTTGGAGGGCTAAGCAGTGAGCGTGGAAGATGATATATGGGGACAGGGAGGATGTGTATGAGCAGTTGCCAGTACTTTTCAATGCAATCAAAGTGGTGAATCTAGGCATGCATTATGAGTACATCCCAAGACCAAATGCATGGAAGGATGGGAGGTAGATATTCTTCCGTGCTTTCTGGTGCTTCCCTCAGTGTGTCGAGGCATTTAGGCACTGTTGTCCCATCTTCTCCATTGATGGTACGTTCTTAATTGGCAAATACCAGGGCACACTTCTTATAGCCATATCCTATGACGCGAACAACAAGTTGGTTCCATTGGCATTTGCTTTGGTTGAGAAGGAGAACAATGACAGTTGGGGATGGTTCTTGAGGCTAGTCCGGATACATGTGGTTGGGCCTGGCAGGGATGTTGGCATCATATTTGATAGGCACCAGGGCATACTTAATGCCATGCGAGAGCAGATAGAGGGGTATGCACCTTTGCATCATCATTGGTGTACTCGGCATCTTGCCGAGAATCTACTCTGGAAGGATGGCGTGAAGGATAACTTTGATCTGTTCTAGGAGGCTGCTCGATAGCTTGAGGACAAGTACTTTCAAAAAAAGTTGGAGCATGTCAGAACCTCATCAAATGCATAAGGTAGACAATGGCTCATAGGTTTGATGAGGGATTTGGAGAAATGGACAAGAGCTCAAGATGCCGGTGGATGGAGTACGAGTTTCAATGTAGCAACATGGTGGAGTCATTCAATAAGTTGCTATTGGGGATACATGGTATGCCTATGAATGTAATTGTTCAATTCACCTTCTATAAGCTTGTTGCCTGGTTCAACGATAGACACACCCATGCATTGAAGTTGCGGAGTGATGGAGAGATATGGGCTCTGAAACCAAAGGCACATCTAGAGAAGGCCAATGAAAGGGCTGGCACACATGAAGTTACATGCTTTGACCACGCCACAGGGACTTATCAGGTCGAGCATAGGGGCGGTACAATGTCCAACGATGAGGTCCAAGAGTCAGGGATGCACTTGTGGTAAACCAAGGCAGTACCACTTTCTATATTCCCCATTTGGTGGCAGCAGCTAGGCATCGCAACTATAATATCGAGAGCAAGATACCTCATGAGTTCAGTTTCGACACGCTTGTGCACACATGGAGCCCCCGCTTCGTGCCTTTTTGGGACCCTAGAGAGTGGCCTCCATATGATGGGCCAAAGTACATTGTGGATCTAGCTTACCGTTGGAACAAGCGTGGATCAAGGAAGAGGACGAGGCACAGGATGGTTATGGGTTAGATACCTAGAAGAATGATTCGTGAGAGAGGAAACCCATTTCTTACTGACCCTGAGCGGTACGAGTGCGGCAAGTGTGGTAGACTGGGCCACAATTCACGCACTTGCCATTGACAGATTAGTGAGGTGCGACTATTGGTTGTTTTCATTATTTCATATTTGTCGTATTCATTTAATTAATTATGCATGTCTCAATTTATGCATGTAATTGTGTCAATTACTTGTATATTTCTAAGTTCATGTTTCATTGTATATTGAATTTCTATCTCATTGACTTTTTTGTAGGATGACGCAATTCCAGGTTAGGGTTCTGCATGCGAGGTTATAGTGGGCGTACATTGAGTTCACGAACGAGCTAGACACGCTCACGGCGTCTAGTGTAAGTAAATTTTATTTCCCATGCTGGTTTGAAATGGTTTAGTACAACATCTAACATCTTGTTTGGACATGTTGCAGGTGTCGTGGGAGCCGTACGATGGAGAGGGGGCACTTCTGTTTCAGTTGAGCAACATGTGTGGGTGCGACGACGACTTCTACAGGATGAGGTGCCCTCTAATATGTTTCTATGCTGTCGAGTTCCACCTACCAGATAGAGTTGCACACCAATTTATAGTGAGACAGCTTTGGCCAATGTCTCTATTCTCGACTGGCGTTGACTTACACAAGTAAGTGTTTTGCTATTTCAATTGTCTCATGATGGTCCATTTCCATTAATATGGTGACATGTACATGGATTCAAGTAATGATGACATACGTGCAGGTTGGATCGTCAGAAGAACAGAAAGAGTTTTGACTAGGAGAAACACCACCAGTACTACATTGAGCAATGGGAGCTATTGCACGACAACGTGGATGAGAACATCGAGCCACACACGAACCATGAGTTTAGGTGCTACCAAGTGTACCACCCTCGGTGTTACGCCTTAATCAAAATACTAAACCATGTCATGAGCATCATGTTTATGTATTATTGCATGTGGTAAATGAGAAATTAAATTTTATTGTACTGATTCTCAAATTGAGCTCTAATTTATTCCTTGTCCAAATACTCTCCAGCCCAGCTCAACTCACTATTGTCATCCTGATCCAACTCCATCTCTCGTTATTCATCTTATTCATAATCCCCGTAGCCTGCATAAGGCACATGCTCTGCTTAGCCCACGCAGTACACGCACAACGACGACCGACCGTAGCAACAGCATCACACACGCTACGCTTTAATCACTCACAAGCTCGGTCCGCTGAGCACTTCGCCTGGTTGCGTTGCAAACGAAGGACAGACATACTTTTCCACACGTCAGCACTGTAGCACATAGGAAAATACTGTTCACCGTAGAAACCACAAATTCATGCACAGTACAAAGTTCGATCCATGATGAATTGAAACACATGACATAATCGCTAAATAAATCTTTGAGCCACAAGACGTCCAGGCACGTAACAACTGTATGTCCTATCATAACATATAAGCATGTTCGCTAGTAATGATAAAATAATTGTTTTAATTAGTAGTGCAAAGGGTTGGTTTAACCAAAAATGAAAAATAAACTCGTCATCCAGGTGTCCCAACTATCTCCGCAATTTATTATCCAACCCTCAAACTATACCTTTAAAGAAACCCTGTTTGATTTGATTTGAAGTATAGCTTCTCACCTTCCATTAGATAACAAATAACCACTCTCGACGCGGATTAAAGGAGACACAGGCATGTTGGCTCCTTTGCGAGTGTGTGTGAATGAGAGCTCGGCACATGTCAATGCCTGGGCAATCGTGTACATCACGCGTCCAGCTGACGCGCAGGTGGCCTGACCCATTGATTGCGCAAGGAAAAGAGCTTCCCGGTAAAAACACTGTTCACGCGCAGAAGTTACTGTTCACCCGTGGAAAATCACCGTAGCCTGTGGAAAACGCTGTTTATCCATGCAGCACGTCGACCGGCCACTCGGGGCAGCAGAGATAGCGACCCATGTAGTACGATATATATATATACACACACACCATACCATGCATGGGACCCGCGCGGACTAGATCCATCGAGGCACCGTCCTAATCGCACAGCATACAAATTAATTAGTACCTTCTCCTCAAAAGTAATCGATAAACTCCTGTTCTGCTGACACTAACATTGTCGATTGACTGTAACCAAAAGGAAATGGTACGGTGTGTGCAACAGAAACATCTGTTTTCCTGCGCCTACCTAGCACAATGCATTGCATGGTCATATCAGAACTCCATCACCGCAGAAAATATTGTTCACTGCAGAACACTGTTCATCTGAGTCTTGCACGTCTTACACGTCGTGCACAGTCCACCGTAGAAACACTGTTTGCTCGTCCCACACGCATCCGTTGTCAGCACGATAGCGGTACGAGCCTGACCTGACTGTGACCGCCTGCAATGGGCTGCCCTCTCCCTCCCCGCGTCTGCTGCCTTTAAAAAGACACGCCGAGCTATTCTGCCTCACTGATCATTCACTTCTCTCAAATCAAGTAACCAGCATCTCATATCCAATTCATTGCTTCGTGTTCTATCATTTCCTAGAACACGTAAAGGTGCAAATAGATCAGTTGGTTAATCAAGCTGATTGGCCTCCTCCAATAATATCATTTTCTTCATCTCTAGAGCTCATTTGAATTTATTTATTGATTGTGAAATAAATTTTGTTAGATTCCTAAATTCATGATCTATCTGTTAGTGTAATTAGTTCGTATAGTTCAGTGATACCTTTAGGATTACTTTATTATTTTGAAATGCTCGTTATGGTTATTTAGAGAATGAATTTTTTTATGATGCATGGTAGCTAGTGCACCTTGTTTTATTATATATATAGTAAATTGATATTAACAATAAGGATGCCTTTAGTTGCTAAGATAATACATGAAATGTTTCATACTTGTTTAGTGGGAATAATAGGTAACTTTGCGTATTAGTCATTAGAGTTAGCTTAGTAGCTTGGTAGATGTATTCTTATTTTAAGAGTTGCGGTTGCCTATATATTAATTATTGCATCATCATCACTGCATGCATATAGAGGACGAGCCACTGGAGATCGTGACATTCGGCGAGCAGGAGTACGACGAAGTCATCGAAGAGTACGAGGAGATCCTCGTGCAGGAGGACATTCCGGAGCCGCACGTCACTGACTTTGCTGACGCCGCGCCTGCCCAAGGCAAGCCCCGGTGCATAACCCCTATTTTTAAATGATCTGAATATATTTATATGATATGCATTTACGTTACAGGTATTTTATGGAAGCTACATGCATAAATATATTCACCATGAGTCCTACTAGTACAGGTCGAGTAGCTGCTATGCTTAGGATGTCGGTAGCGTGAGTAACCTGTCGTTACTCGCAAATAGGTGATTAAACTATGATATCATGATGAAATAATGGAAAGGAAAATGGTGACCGGACAGGGATGTGGATTTGGTACTGGTGGGTGTGAGGGGTTGTGTCCTGCGGCCAACAGGGCATAGCCCGGTTACACTTTTTCCCTGTCTGTGTCGATTAAGGACCGGTCGTTGCATATGACTCTAGGCAAGTCACAGATTATTGTCCCGAGCACATACTTGGGTATGGGCGCAGGGAAGGCTTGCTGCTCTCTTGTCGCGGATCCGGCTCTTTCCGGACCGACTGATGGGAAGAGGAGGTGGTGGAGGTCCTTGCACCGCACTGAGTCCGGGACTCAGGATGTGGGGGCTTGGAGTCCAAGTTTGGACGGGGACCTGGACACCCGGGACAGGAGAGTGGTGGGTTAGTCCTGCTTGTGCCTGGGGTACAAGCGGGGCGTGTGTCTTCGGGGCACCCAGCTGGGCACATTGATTCGCGAATCGCCGGGTTATCCGGTACGGCTTGTCTGCGGTTTAGCACCGTAGTAAGAACTGAAAGTTGAAAGGAGAAGAAATGGAACTGATTGCTCAACTCTTGCTTGAAAGTAGAACAGGCTTATATAGATTGACTAGATGAAAACTTAATACGGCTGATGATAATAATGTATCAATAAGGACTCACTATTAGTATTGCTTTTTGCTAAAAGAGAACCAGCAAACCATAAAGCCTAGCATATTCCTTGGAGTCGGGAAAGTATTCCCACTATCGGATAAGTCTTGCGAGTACATTGTGTACTCAGGGTTTATTTACCCCTGTTGCAGGTGACGCTTGAGGAGTTCCTTGTGTGGAGGATCCATCTGGTGGGCTCAGACGGAATCCTCGTTATCTTATCGCTAGATGTTATCTTTTAATATTCCGCTGTTTATTATTTCGCACTTTGTATTTGGTATTGTAATAATGTACTTTTCAAGAAACTCTAATGTATGAGATAGACTTGTGTTGTAACTCGTTTTCATTATTGGATCCTTGGGAAAAATGTGGATCTTTCGGGTTCTCCCTTAGGGTGTGCCCGACGGACACCGCTCGCTGTAGTTACTTTCGGGGTGCTTAGTGTCTGATGGAAGACGAGCGCCTTCGTAAGTACGCTATTTCGGTTGGTTCTGCCACAGCTACCTATATCATAATCACTTTGATAAACTAGGTTAGCACTTAGGGTTTCATCAATTTACCAAAACCAAACTAGAGCTTTCACCTTGGTGGGCGCGCGGTTGAGGATGAACACCGCCGTGGTCACCGTTTCTCCCCAGAACTTTGTCGGCATGCTTTTGGCCTTCATCATGGATCGAGCCATGTCGACCACCGTCTGGTTCCGCGGCTCCACCACGCCATTCTGCTGTGGCGAGTATGGCGCAGTGTGGTGTCGCACCACACCCTGATCCGCGCAGTACGCAGCGAACTCCACCGAAGTGAATTCGCAGCCGCGACCAGTCCGCAGCACGCGCAGCTTCTTGCCGCTCTCTGCCTCCGCACACGCCTTGAACTTCTTGATCGTCTCTGTCGCCTCGTTGTAACACCTCTGATGTTACGAGCTCACTTAGCACAACGTCGTGACGCTTACGGATGACGGTTATTTTGATGTCCTTGTTTATCGGGACGATCCTTTTCTCGGAGGAGATGACTTCGATCGCAGGGTCGTGGACCACTTCGTCGACGTGATCAAGATGAAGCACGGCAAGGATGTCAGCCAGGACAGGGCTGCTCTCAGGAAACTGGGCGTGGCGTGTGAGCGTGCAAAGAAGGCATTGAGCAGTCAAGATCATGTCCAAGTGAGCATCGAATCTCTACTCGGCGGCGGCATGGATTTCTCGGAGTCGCTATCACGGCGAGCTTTTGAGAAATTGGGTGGTGATCTGTTCTGGAGAGCCATTGCCTTGGTGGACTCGGCCATGGCAGACTCTGAGCTTGAGAGGAGCGAGATAGATGAGGTTATTCTTGTTGGTGGAAGCACCATGATCCCAAAGATTCAAAGACTTGTCAGGGATTACTTTTATGGGAAGGAGCCAAACATAAGGGTCAAACCAGATGAAGCGGTTGCTCTTGGAGCAGCGGTTAAAATCCATTCCTTAAAATACAGGAGGTTTGAATCTTTGGATTTGCTTTAGATATAGATAAACCTTAATTATGAAGCCGTTAGTTCTTAATTATTGGCCCAGCAAATCCTAGTCCGATTGATTATTAGGAGATGTACTATATGGGATTATTATAGGAGATCGATTTTTACACCATCCTCTATGATGTACTCCATGCATGCCTTTCCATATATAAATCAGATATTTTACAGCAAGACATCCAATATGTATCAACAATTTCCAAATTATTTTACAGGGTATTGGATTATTTGATCAAATGATCTTTAGTTGTTTTGCAAGGTTTCAAAGTAGTGTCTTAAATCTCCAGCTATTGCATCTAGCGGAGGGCCTCTTCAATAGCGGAGATAAATGAGACTATAGTGGATTATATATAATTGCTAAGTTGTGCATGGATAGGAATAGTTGCATCCTTCCTCAAACTCTTATAGCCGGAACATAAACCTTGTTTCAGATATCATAAGAGCATTGATGTTGCACACACATGGCCACGCCATGAATTGCCTAAGGTTCCATTTGATACAAGTCTGCTTTACTGTTGGAGTATTTTTTTTTTTTATTCAACTTCACGAGTAGCTCTCCGGTTGAGCTTAACAAAAACAGCTCATCATATTAGATAATAGAGAGAGCTAGGAGACGCTAATATTTTCAGCCCCATCCGACACCCACCAGCCGTGAAAGGGTCTAGGTTTAAGGAGCTCCACTTGAAGAGTTGTTTTATTTTAACCCGTTTGGTAAAAACAACTCCTTAAACTGTTGGAGAAGCTATCCCAAATGTGGTCTACGCAAAGTCACCGAATCTGGCTCTGATATTTTTACATGTTTAAATTGTTCATGCTCTCCCCATCTTATTTAGATGTATATAAATGAAAATGGAGTTTACGTATTTGTTGAGTTTGTTCGGATGGTGTTCGTCCGATCCTGTTCCGTGGTTCTGTGCTTCTTTTATTGTCCTTTTATTAAGGTGTATTGCAATTTTAAAAGTCTTTTTTACAATGTTTTGCTGACAATGGATTTTTAAAAGTCTTTAGAAGCATACATCAAATACTCTTACAATATATCGTTGAATGCTTTAATTTTGTGCACCAAGCACGTAAACTATTTTTAGTAATTGCCAATCAAAATGTGCAAAGTTTGAGTTTTTAAATTTTGATACGCTTTATATATTTTAAAATGAGAGTGTTACGGTAGTGTTAGATGAAGCCACCACTGGATCACATATTACGAGATCAATCAGAAAAAAAAGAGTATGCACTATTGATTTTTTGTTGAAACAATATGCACTATTGATTTTAATGAACTATGATGTGGATTAATGAAAAGGTCCATATTTTAAATAAATAGCCAGTTTAGATTTTAAAATAAAGTACATGTGTGCAACTAATAAAAGCTAAATACAAAAGTAAGAATTAGTGAAATATTTGGTCTCATTCAAATATTAATTAATTATTAGGTTGCCAAATATCTAAATAACCAGTACATTTATAGTCCAATTCATCAATATCAAAATTTAGGCTTAAAGTAATATGATTTTTGAATGCCTCGGGAAGGAAAATATGAGTCTATGCGAAATACTGAGACGACCAATATATTATCACATTAATAATTAGTGAAAAAGAAGATAGATCTATATTATCTATCTACCTTGATTCCGCATTACCACTATCTATTAGTAATCTCTATACATCCATGGGAGAGACCAAAATACATAGGGCATATTTGGTACAACTCAATTTACTAGTGGAGTAGTTTTTTCCAGCTCGGTTACATAAAAGTAGACAAAACTAGGGAAGCTAAAGCTGTTTCAAAAAACGTTTGATAAACAACTTCTCAGGGAAGATAATAGAGAGAACTGTTAGTATTTTCAACTTCACCCAGCTTCACACGAGAAACTGTGCCTGTGAGAGGAGTTGAAAATTAACTTTAAAGGAGAAGCTGTTTCATTAGGACCTGTTTGGTAAGAGAAGTTAAAAAAATAACTTTGTGAACCTAGAGCAAAAATCCTACCAAACAAGTCCAAAGACGACTAGTGCAGATAATAAATATAGATAAATTATATGATACACAGGCATAATTTATTTTGAGCAAAAAGATCCCATTATAAATGCTACAGCAGGTGCGAATGCCTAATTATTCTGGACAAACAACATTACACAGCTCGTTTACTTGTTGGTTTCAGCCAGAGCTTATCAGCCATAATACAGTGTTTTCCTCTCACAATAAACCAGCATCAGCCTAACTTATCAGCCCAGAAATTAACCAGCGAACAGGCTGATAGACGAAAGACCTGGACAATCATCAACTAAAATACGAGACCGGATCCCTTGAACTTGTCTTTTAAGACGTCATCAACCTTCTCACTCATCTCTTTGCTCATGTGGTTCTCCCAGTCCCCCACCTTGCCTTTCCTGAAGAACATAGACTTCCCAATAACCAAGTCGTCTCCACGAGTAACATCTCCAGACCGATTGCTTTCCAGGCCACTGAGCACTTCAAAGCTGCACAGCCTCACCACCTCCTCAGGGACCCCTATCCTCTTCTCCTCTTCAGTGAACGGGACAGCAAAGAATCCGGCAAGCGTTTCCACGATTTTCACTGGGTCTGAAACGATCTCTTCATACTTCAAGAAAAGTATATGCTGAGGCCTCGCCAAGCTCTCCTTCCAGTACTCGAGATAGTGCTCCCAAAAGGGCCCAAAAGGTGAGATCCCCTCACAGAACATGCTCACCGAGGCGTCAAGTTGCACGGGGGACGACCTTGTTGTTCTTCCTCCACGCAGCATACCATTCCCAAAGTGCCACAGCGAGATGGACACATCCTTGGGCTGCCGGCAAAGGTACACGACGCGGCAGCCACAGGTGGAAATGGCTGGCGGGAGCAGGGAAAGGGGTAGATGGGTAGCAAGAAGCCTTGGGGAGGGCAGCTTCTCGATAGCGGCCAGGTCTCCCGCCGCTGGATTCGGTGTCTCGAGGTGTGCCACGAGTTCTTGAGGGTGCAGCTGGGTGATGAGCAGAGGAGGGTGGTCGGCGGCGGCTGCGGCGGCGGCGGCGGCGAAAGTGTGGCGGCCGTGGTTTCGGGTCGTGATGGCGAAAGAGAGGGCTTTCAGCCAAGTGGTTCCACATTTCGGGTAGGTGGCGAGGATGATGTCGTCGCTACGAGGCTTGTAGTGTTCTTTGACGGGGATGATGTGCTTGAGCCTAGCAGGATTCAGCCAGTAGTTCTGGTATAGAACGAGTGGCATCACCCACCCTCCTCTCACTGGTAACGTGGATATGAGATCGCTGTAAGTTTCAGGTGGAGATTCATCAGCTGAAGTTTTGGTTTTGGTGTCACCGTCATTCTTGCTAGATTCAGAAGGAACCTGCGCCGCCATGTATGTGGTTGTGGACTTGTGGTTGAGGAAATTGATAGCCGCGCCGATCGACAGGATCGGAAGGAAATTGTGACGCGATGAACTGATGATAATATTCAAATAGCTTAGCATGAACAGAGTAAGAGCAAGAACATGAGGTCACCCTCACCGGTGAGGAAGAAGGCCGAAGGCGTTGACTCCTGTACAGGCAGGCTACCGCCCAAGTCGAGCAATTTGCACACCTGTCCTGTCCTGTGGCACGATCTCGAGCTCCGGTGGGGCGTCCGCTCTGCTCGCCGCGCAACCGCAGCGCGCCCGCTCTGTCGCGTCGCCGCTAAATGGACTGCGCACTCGCCGCCGCCAGCTCAGGCTGCCGAGCCGCCACCACACCACCAGCGCCCTGCCGAGTGCCGGCAGGCCCTCCTCGCTGCCCTCCGCCGGTGGCCAGCCCGTCGATCGCCGTGGCCTAAAGTTTGGCTCAAATCATTTTTTGGCAACTGGAAGGGAGAGCGGAGCACGCTGCCGCTGCGTATTGAGATTCGCGAGAGACAGAAAGGTGAACAAAGGATTTTGTTGCTACAAAACAAAGGATTTGACCGAGGCTGGATAACGAGCCGGCTCGGCTCGTTTCAGCTCGGTTCGTTCTGGCTCGTTAAGATAATGAGTTAGCTCGGCTTGGCTTGTTATCCTAACGAGTCAGAAAGCCAGCTTGGCTCGGCTCGTTAAAAGTTCGAGTTGGCTCGTTAAGCTCGCGAGCCAGGTATAAAAAATACACAAAATATAATATTTGCATTTATCTAAAGTTTGAGAATAATAATAATATAAAAGAAATGCATCTAACAACCTTAAATCGAATAAAAAAATTAATATGCGCTAATATATATACAAGTATAATAAAATATTATAGTATTAATGCATCTAACAATCTTAAATGATACTTTTTTTTTCTTAGAAGCTTGGCTTGTTTAGCTCACGAGCGGCTCACGAGCTGATTCGAGTTGGCTCGTTATAGCTAACGAGCTAAAATCTTGGCTCGGCTCGTTATCAGCCGAGCCAAGTCGAGCCAGCTACAAGCCGAGCGGGCAAACAAGCTTCGAGTTTTTCGTCTAGTCTTAGATTTGACCCAACATACATGTGCACATCTGCACATGTTCGGTGAGCAGTCTGCCGTTAACTAGGACACCAGGTGCACATGTAGCAGATTTTAGCGTCGACGAGTAGATCAGCATTTTGTATATACACGACACACAAAGCATATAAGGCCTCATAAAATTACTGTCACATTAAATATTTAGACACATGCATGGAGTATTAAATATAGACTAATTACGAAACTAATTGCACAATTTGTCACTAATTTACGAGACGAATCTTTTAAGCCTAATTAGTCCATGATTTGACAACGTGGTGCTACAGTAAACATGTGCTAATGACAGATTAATTAAGCTTAAAAAATCATCTCGCAAATTAGCCTCCATCTATGTAATTAGTTTTGTAATTAATCTATATTTAATGCTCCTTATTAGTATCTAAACATTTGATGTGAAATGAATTTTAGAAGCGACGAAAGAACCAAACACCCCCTAAGTAGCAAATTTGGCCGTCGTTGCTATGGGAAAGAGAAAAAAAACATTAATTATGACAACGATAATTATATAAATCACTTTTGTGAAATAAAATAATAAATCATGAAAAAAATGATATTATTAATGGCACAAGTCTATAATCGTGAATAAACTTGCCGTGGAACCATAAGATACCATAAAATAAGGTCTCGTTTAGTTCCTTCCCCTAAAGCTTTGTCCCTGTCATATTGGATGTTTGGACACATGCATGGAGTATTAAATATAGACTAAAAAATAACTAATTGTACAGATTGCGACTAATTTACGAGACGAATTTTTTTTAAGCCTAATTAGTCCATGATTTGACAATATGGTGCTACGGTAAATAAATGCTGCTGCCGGTTTAGTTAGGCTTAATAAATTCGTCTCGCGGATTCCTGAGGACTTCTATAATTTATTTTATTATTACTATCCGAACACTCCCATGTGACACCCCTATGTGACACCTGTAAAGTTTAGCCCCTGGATTTAAACACCACGTAAATTACAATGATTTGATCATCCACGCGATGACTCCTCATCGTAGCATTAGTACATGGACTCAATGGAAGTATTTTTTTCCCTTTACCATGGCCTCTCAATCACCAAGCTATCGCTTTCTTCCCTTCAACTTTCACTTAGTTTCCCAAAGCTCTTTCCTTGCTATCTTTACCTTACGAGCCATCCTTAAGTCACGTCATATCTTAAACCAACATTAACACTACTACATCACTGCTGGTTACTCCAAAACCAGTAGTGATTACCTTTCACTACCAGTTCTTAAGGTTCATGTAGTGGTACTGAGGCTCACTGTCGGCTGGTGTCACGCGCAAGCGACTAGTGGTACTAAAATATATCTAATGTTGCGTTATCTCTGAAAAGTCAGGATTTTGTGATTCATAATTGCATATTAAAATGAACCGGCCACTGCACATTTCGTTCTATAGCCGTCTGTTTGCGTATATTAAAATGAACCGGGCACTGCATATTTCGTTCTAGAATGTTCAGAAGATGCTATAACAAGAGTGTTCAATTTGCCGCCTCTGCCAACCACATGAAATTCAACTAAAATCATCACAATCCAAACAGGTAATGTGCATTGGCATCTTGAAAGGGCAGTGTAGAACCACAAAAACTTCTATAGAATTACAACATGGTTGACTTGTTTACAATACTAGATGACTAGAATTCTAATGCACAGTAATGTATCTTTCTGAGAATCTGAATAGTCAGTGAACCGTCGGGTCCAACTCTCAACCTAGTCAGGTTGCTTATAGACTACATTAACAAAACGTCATTGTTGTTGGTAAGAAACCTCAGGAACAATACAAACATTAAGTGATAGATTATCACAGGGGGCTGGTGCTGTTACGGTTTGTTATTACAAAAGGAACAAACCCACACCACACGAAGTTGGAATTTTTCTAGAAAACTTTGCGCAATGGTTGCAAATAAATTAGTATGGCCAGAGACAGAGAACAAAGATTTGTGGCTCCTAAATTACAAAGCAAATATTCAATGACCCGAACATGCTTCAGTCCAACAGTAGACTATCTTTCAAGAACAAACCTACTTTATTCAACTTTCCTGGGTTCTGCTTGGGGCTTCCAGAGACCAAGACGGTACTTGTGAGCAAAACTCAAAATCAATTTTCTCTGCATTGTAGGGGAATAAATAATTAATAATATAGATTAGCACAGATGCTTGTTTTCAATCTTAACATTAATGCTTTCAAAAATGTTACAGAACTAAATGGCAAACAATATTTCAATCAAGAAAAAAATGTCTGCAATTAAGATCCAACATATCTTAATCCACCAGTAAATGTTACAAACAGAAATTAGCACATAGCAACAGGTTAAATGGATTTCGCTTCAACCTTGGGTCCAAGTACAACTAGATTTGGTTAAACTTGATTTGTACCTAAGTACAACCAGATCTGGTTAAACTTGATTTAGAGCCTAAGTACAACCAAATGTTTCCAGAGATCATAATTTTGCTAGATACATAGGAAGAAACTTGGATATTAAAAACCTGTTTTTCCAACTGTTCGCTTAAACAATCGTTTAGTCTGTTTAAACACCGTATTAACGCTACATGATGGTATGTCGTTTCTGTTCAATAGTCCATCTATCCCGTTTATTTGACCGTTTAACCCGTTTACTGGACTGTTTAGCCCGAGTAATGGCTAAACATTAGGTGACCGACTGTTTACTGTTTAGGAAAACACTGTTTTTTCCAGTAGTAAAATAATGTGTTCTAACCGGCTTCTATCTAGTAAAATATACATAAAAAAACAGCATAGATGTCGTTTCCCAAAGTCAAAACACTATCCCAATGCAATGAAAACTTAAAACTAGCATTTTTTGAATTAAACAAAACAGTACATACTAAACCTAAAAACTTTCGGTAAGTAAGGTATATATACGGTTTTAGAACCTGTCTTCCTAAACCAATTAATTCAAAACCAATTGAAATGTTCGTGACCCAAACAAGGCAATCTAAATATGTGCAGTAAATTTAAAAGTTCAGTAGGTCCACATATAACTGTAGATGCTACTAAAATATCTCACAAACTATGGCAATGTAAGTAAGGAGGTGTTAAATCTCATCAATAAAATTATAAAGTAGTGCATTTCCTTTCTTTAGAGTACAGATAGTCCATTTCCTTGGAAGCATCCAAAACAACCCAACGAATACCCCACATATTTCGTTATGAAAGAATTTAAGTTTAAGTGACTAAAGGCTAAAGCAATCAACTTATTGCCTCGCAATTAAAAGCGAAAACAATGAAAATGACTAGCACGTTGTTAGAACTCGGTGTTTCAATTCTAAAACACTGATGCCGTGATGTGGCTTTAAATTTGAGTTTAAGTTCATAGTGCCTGAAACAAAAATGCATGGAAATTTCTCACCATTGAAGTTATTGACTTTCATGTGCTTCAAAAACATCATTATTGAAGCCCAGATTGGTCATGGTCATGAACAAATGGACATACACATGAACGAAAATTCATCTCAAAGTAGCAGTGCAACAGTACAGGACATTCTTGGCATTCTCAAGATATCATAGCATTAAAAATATTAATTGAACAACTAACTGGAGAACTTAAACACAAAAAAAAACTGCCCTCAGAGTTAACGAATGCCAATAACTTATCACATTTCTCATTCAACATTAAGTATTTAATAAAAGGGCGTACCCAGTGCAGAGAGCTCCCGCTCTGTGCGGGGTCTGGGGAAGCCGGGAAGGGTGTCAGTGGCAAGCCTTACCCTCACCTGTGCAATGCGAGGAGACCGCGACTCGAACCCAGGACCTTCCGGTCACAGGCGGTAAGACTCTACCGCTTGCACTAGGCCCGCCCTTCATTAAGTATTTAATAAAGTTTAGATAATGTTAGGAGACCAATACTGATATTGTAATCTTGTTGGCTAGTCAAGCTTGTAAAGTGATAGGTTGATAGGTTGCAGCTAAAAGTATGGCCTAGTTTTTAGTACTTTTAACACCAACTGGCCAAAAAATTCTCTCAGAAGAAAAATATCCCATTAGCTTCGTTTTTCAGTAGAGTTTTTCAGCTTTCGTGGCCCCTCGCTAGATGTATGATATAATACAACCTAAGGGATACCACTGGAAAATAATAAGCACTAGAAATTATGCTTGGCTAATTTGTCCTAAAAGCATGTTAAGTTCAACTATAAACATGCAAATTGCCTCACATGTTAGGCAACCTAGCTATATGGAGAGAAGTAAATCGTATGTCAACAACCAAAAAAATACCACGGCAACTCTCCTCACTAACATTTGGCAAGAATCTACAAACTCAGAGTGGATGCAACAATCCAACAATTGTACAGCAACAGCACAGCCTTATACAACAAAACACGATCAATCCCAACATTTCCATGACGAAATGCAAAGAAAACAAGTCACTACTACATCAGCAACTCGCTTGTAGATTATAGACTATAGGTAGCACAAGAAGAGAAATCAGAGCCTTACATGCTTGCAGGGGATGCCGAGCTTCTTGAGTCGCAGCGTGCGGGCCTTGAGGAGCCTCTGGAGATTGCCGCCCGCAGCCTCCTCCAGCTTCGCGGCGTGCGCCTCCACCCCCTTGCCGATGCCGTTCAGAAACTCCACCACACCGACCTTGGCTGTGCCCCGGAAGGAAGTATCTGACTCCAGTCACGAAAAAGAAGCACCACGGGATTTGTGATGGAGGTCGGGGAGGGCGTACCTTGGTAGGGCTGGGTGTGGAAAGATCTCGCCGGGCCGGAGAGGAGGAAGCGGCCCGCGTGGGTGGCGCACGCGAGAGCCATGCGATGGATAGAGAACTCGAGAGATGGGCTGAGTTTCTGGCAGCGATGAGGAGAGCGCAGCGCAGGGGGCGTTCACCTATGCAACACAGATACGGATACGTGTATCAGTATTGGGAGGATACGGATAGGCGGATACGGCAATTTCTAAAAAAATGATATGCGGATATGTTTTAGTATTTTTAAATAAAAATAAACAATAATGCATATTAAAATTTCAATACACAATTTCATAAGTTCATAGTGCACACTGGATACTGCATACATTAGAGTGATACGTCAAATTCACAAATAACAAGTCCATACTAGAGTAGTAGAGTTCAGAGAGTTCACCATAAGTACATAATATGAGAAATTGACAAACATGAACATAGCAATCTAAAATTCTATTACAGCAGGTTGTAAATTCTCAAATATAAGTAGTCTAAAATTCAGGAAAGTAATAAATGGCATGATCCCTGGAGCCTTAATGTCTGTTGTGCCACAGATCCTGCACTAGCACTAGCACTACTCAAATTTGGAGATGCCAACTAGTGGCGGAGCTCATCAATTTTGAAGCTATCAAAGCATATGCACCATCGGTATTGGGTAATTTAACCCTCATATGGGGTCTAATACCGAATCATAACAAAATTAGCTCGTAAGTGCATAAATTTACTTAAATCCGCAACATAATTGATGGGAACATGAAAGTGATTAAAAAAACCTAACTAATGGTTGGGTAATTGGCATAGTAACAGGAGAAACAAGGATTTTAATGTCTCGATGAACTCTACAAAAATTGGCGCAATCAAATAACTCATCGGTCACCTGCTTGGCAAGGAACAGAGACAACACAGCCGGGACAAATACCTTAAAATTTGAGAATGTGAATGGGGAATTACCAATAGTACAATAATACCAAGCCTCAGCCGGTACTCTTCTATTGCAAGTTTGCAATTGGCGACTGCAAGGAACAGAGGCAATCACCCAATCCGGAAACACAGAGCCACCTGCTTGGCAGCCTGGCTGCGGCGTGCGTGCGGCCTGCAGGCTGCTGCCTGCTCACGCGGCCACGGGGAGCCAAGATGCTGGCCTGCGCTGCCACTGCCGCTGCCGGCACAGGGTCGCCGCGCCCGCTCGGCCGGTGGAGCTACGGCGTGCGCCCTGCGGGGTGGAGGTCCGGCGACCGCGGGAGAGCGGCGCTCGGCGGGGTGGAGCCGTTGAGGTCCGGCGGGCGTCGGCTAGGGTTAGGCACCCGACGGAGTTCGGACTCTGGAGTAACGGAGAGAAGGTCGGGGAGTCGGACGGAGACGGACGCCGCGCTTCGCTAGATGTCGTGGGGAAATATACGGATGGCACGATAAGCTACTATAAAATTAAATATACATGTTAATCTAAAAAACAAAGTTCGTGAAATTAACAGTCACGCACAGTACGATGTCACAGACTCAAACTGTATAGACCTTTCTGCACGACATGGGGGTTGTTGGTGTTCACATTGCCTCAAGTCATTGCGTTGCGGGTCAGCTCCGCCGCGCGCCTGTCGCCATCTCCGTCACCTCCGTGGCACATCATCTAGGGTCGTCAGCCGCCGCGCCTCAACCATGCGCGCCGCATGCCGCCTTCTCCGCCCGCTGCGTAGGCCACACCTCGCCTAGCTACGGGCTGTCGCAGCGTCGACATCCTAGCCTCGCGCATGGGTTAGGACCGCGCCGGTAGCGACGGCGGCCCTGCACTTCTTGCTCAGTAGTGAGACATGGATTTCCTTCCTCAGTTATAGCCTTTTCCATGCTAGGATTCTCAGGAACTTCTTCAGATTCAATAGGACTAACACAACCAGATTCTTCACCTAACAGGAACTTCGCTCAATCATTCAGATAGGAAAAACAGATGTATGATAAAGAGATAAAATACACATGTTGAATATTGTACCTGCTATGGGTCTCAAGTACATCTCTTTGTGCTTCAGAACTGTCAAGGCTATAATTGTATATTCAAATCTAGATTAGTGAAGTCTATGATACTGAACACACACACATGCATTCTACAATGCTTATGAAATCTGATAGCACGTAAATCTGGTTGAGCTGTGGCAAAATAAAGAAAATGAACTAATATTACTTGTTCATTTGTACAGCTAGCAAGCAAATTGAAGAATTTTATTGTGCCCATTTAACAGTCCATAACTGCTTAAGTTCAATTAGCTGATATGGTCTTCCTAAAATGCAGGCTCATCCATCTCCATAGACCATGGTTAATGTTATTACAATTACAGTAAAATCTCTTTCTATAAAGTAGTAAAGGATATTAGCATAAACATATCTTGTTTCAAATATCTCGTGGATCTAACTGTACATCCGATGGATGCACTCGTAAAATGACCAAGGTCAGCAAACATTGCTTCGCTGCCTGAAAAGTGGAAAGTAGACCTGGTGATTAAATCCTAAATAGCAAACAGGTTATAAAAAAACAGAAAGGAAAAGGTAAACATGATACATCACTCCACTATCGTAGAAAGAAGCTATATCAGAGACATTGTTTAAAAATTCATATCGTGTTTTGAACGTTTCTGTCAGGCCAACAATCTCATCCTCCGATGAGTTTTTTTCGATGCAAATAAAAGATATGAATTAAAGTCTCTGATATAGCTTGGAAATAAACTGTTGAATGTTTCCTGTACAACTCTCTACCCTGCAAATAAAAGACAATATGCATAAGCTAGCAGTCAGTAGATCTCAATGGGGCACACTGGCTAAAGGATGCAGCATTACGGCCATTACCTGGCCATGTACTTGTTGGTGAGAATTTATATAAATATAAAGAATAAAAAAGATGACAAGAAAGATTGGCATTAGGTCAACTCCTTTTGATTCTTTACAAACACATCTGAAAGGTAACATGTGGGCTGTGGGCATCAAATCAAAACAACAAAAAGAACATGAATTCGACCATAAGTAGCATTTGCCCTCCTTTTTTGAAAAAAAAGAAAGGTACTGCAGAGTTACAGGATTATCAATCTTATCAGCACCATCAATTTTTGGCAATTATAGAACTCAACCAAGACACCTATTGAAGTGCTACATCCCTAGCTCACAACCCAATTAAGAGTAAGTTCTCGCAAGCCTAGCTCTCTAGCCATTATTAAACTGCATGAAGGGCTCCGAAATGAAGACCACTATTTAAAAAAAAGAGTAAATGATAATAACAATCAACTAATTGTCTTAACTTCATTTTCTTGGCAAAAAATAGTTTATTGTCGATGTTTTACCACCGATAGCCTGCCACGGGGGTATCCGGGACAGTTGTTCGGGCTTCGGCGAATAGTGGAACTCAGCGGTTACGCAAAGAGACTCATGATTTATACTGGCTCGGGCCCTCGACTTGATCGAGTAATAACCTTACGTCCAGTTTTGGCGTTAGCCTGTTTGCGTCGTGTTGCTTTGAGTATTGGGTATGTTCAGTCCTTTACAAGGGATATCTTCACCAGCCCTTTATAGTCCAGGTGCTGAGAGGAGTTATTTGTGTTCTACTCAGATACAAGGTCAGAGTCCTAAGCTATGCTTCGGGCGCCTTTCCTTGTATAGTCCGAATTGGAGTTTTGGTCTTGCACGTTGCTTTGCTCCGTGTTCTTCTTGGCGATTGGGCTATGGGCCTTGTTACCAAGGTCCACTTCCCTATAGTACGGTCTATGGGGGGCCCATAGGGTTTCCCATCGATAAGCCCCCGAGCATTTCATGATTGAGCTTCAAGGGCCGAGTTGTTGTAGACTTGATCCGGGTTCTTCTTGAAGTGAAATCTTGAGATGGTCTTCTTTGATTCTTCTTCTGACTGATGTGCACTTTTGCTGAAAAAAGTGCACTCAGTGAGTGCATCCCCCGAGCCTCAGCTGTTTGGCACAAAAAGCTAGAGGGTCTTTCTGTCTTGATGTCCTCCGAGTTCTTTTCCTTTGAGTGCAGCGAATGCAATTTTTGAGTGTAGCCCCCAAGCCTCTTGTTTTTTGGTACAAAAAGCTGGAGGGTCAAAAAATTAAAAATGTACTTTTCTGTGGTGGGTACTTACAGCCCTCGAGCCTTCTCTGGGTTCTTCTCTGTTGAGAAGAAGCCGGTAGAAGGTTCTTGATTTGTACTCATTTGATCTTTGTCGTTTGCTGGTCACGGATGGGTTCTGTATACCCATTATTGAGCATCTTCTCTCTTTTTCTTAGTAATTTTGCTTTTGAGCACTATTCATCTTTGTTGCTTTGCTTTTTTGTTCTTTTCCTCTTTCTTTCTTGTGATCTTTAGCCTTGCTTGCCTCTGGCTTGCTATAAATACCTTCTTTGTTGGTTGTGGTTCCGCTTTGAGTAGGAAATTCTTTCTTCAATTCTTTCTTCAATTCTTTCCTCATTCGTAGATATGCTGTTGTGTGAGGTTGAGCAGCCCCCGAGCTTTTGTATACTTGATAACTTTCGCGTTGGCAGTTAGAAGAGTTCTTGTGATGTGGCTTCCATGCTTGCTCTATCTGCCTTTCAATTTTTGGGTTGTCGCTGTTGCTGGTCTTGGGTTGGAGGTAACTATATCAGTGTGCTCGCCCAGAATGTGGTTGTCTCCCTGTTCATAACCCAGGATTTGCTTCATCCTCTGTAGTTGTGATGTATCTAGGTTGTGTTTATTCTGCTAGTTATATCGAATCTTGGTGCAGAGGGTTGCAACCTCGAATTCCACTAGGTTCTTTGCTGCCACTCTAGAATGATCTCCTTTGCTTTCTTTGTTGAATTTATCAGATCTTGTACTCCGTTGTAATCTCAATGTTCTTCGAGTCAAAGAAATAATGAATAAGATGGTTTCTGCTGGAGGCCGAGTTGTCTATTACTGTATCCGAGTTCTTCTCTGTATCTGCATGTTTTGGCTGTAGTGTAGTATTGTTGCCCACTTGTTGTATCCTTTTTCTGCGTTGCTTCTTTGTGAATGGTTTTGGCATCTAACCGTTGAGATCTGAACGGACCGTTGCTTTCTTTTTCCGTTGTGCATGTCATTGATTGCGGAACGGTAATTTTTTGTGACCATTTTCACTTGGGTCGCGTGGGCTGTGTATTTTTTCCTTTATAAAAATGACTGCCCTGTTACTGTTGCTCCACTTGCCTTTGCGGTGAAAAATTCCTCAATCCTCGTTGCTGAGAAAACCCTAGCATTTCATCCGCCGCCTCAAATCTCTTACTGCTGCTGCTACTGCATCTAGCCCTTGCTTTCGATTGATGGTGAAGAAGAACAAGGGCAAGGGTGAGTTTGTTGACGAGGAGAAAACTCTTAAGCAAATTGACAATCCTGAGTTCATGGCCATGAGATGGATGCAAAGGCAGTTCCCGAAACCGACGACGCAGGAGGCAGAGCTGGACTTGCTGGTTGCCCATGGGCTCATCCAAGAGAAATTTCTTTCTAATTTCTCTTCCCCTGGTGAGCATTTGATTCCATCTCCTTCTCCTGATCAATCTATTCTTTTTATTCCTTTTGTGTGGGCGGAGCTCTGTTATCCCCCGTCTGATTTCTTGTTAGAATTTATTGAATCTTATCAGATTCAAGTTCACCATCTTACCCCAAACGGGGTTCTTTTTCTATCTGCCTTCACACATTTTTGTGAAGTTTTTCTTGGAATTCCACCTTGTCTTCTTCTTTTCCGCTACTTCTTTTGCATGCGGCTCTTTGATTCTAAGAATCCTCCTTTCTTTGGTTGCTGCCTCATCCAAACCCGTCAAGGGGTGACTTTTCCTTCTCTTACTCTTTCTGATTCTGTTAAAGATTGGGCTAAAAATGGTTTTATGTCCCAAAACTGGCTCCTTCTTTTTCTTCTGATCTTTTTGTGACTCTGAGTCCTCTTCCTATTTGGAAGGATAAGCTTTCTACTACTGAAACTGCTGCCCTCAAGCCTGTACTCGCTCGAGTTAAGGTTTTGCAGCAGTTGAGCTTAACTAGTAACTACATAGTTGCTAGTTTTTTGCGTCGCCGGGTGCAGCCTCTTATGCAGAGGGTGCATTATGGTTTTGAATATACTGGTCCCTCAGATCCTTCTCGGCTTGTTGCTGATGCTGAGTTGACTGAGGAGATGATTCTTGAACGTCTAGGGCGTATTCTAGGGGGTGTTTCTATGATGCCTGCCCGGGTTGATGAATATGATGCTGCTCATCCTCCTCCTGCAGTATGTGTATGATCCGCCAAGTTCTTTTTTAATGTTTATAATTTGCATCTGTTGTTGACTTTGCTTGATCTCTTATCGTAGGGTTTTGGCCGAGCTTTTAAGCTCGAGATAGTTGTTGCTGGTGGTGGTGGGGCTGCCGTTGAAGAGCCCGCTGAAGAAAAAGATGAAGATGATGATGTTGTTGCTGGTCCTGCGGTAGTTGTTGCCACTAGGCCGGGTTCTTCTTCTGCCAGGTTTATTACTGGCTTGTTTGAAGGTCAACACTCCTATGTTGAGTATGTTCCTGATCCTAGAATTGCTCAATATATCTTGTCATCTAGGAAGCGGCGAACTGAGGCTGCTTCTAAGCAGTTGTTGCCCAAGAGACGATGCTCAACTCATCAACATTCTTCAACAGGTAATATTCGTGTAGGTGAGCTTGTGCTTAGCCTTTCTCGAGTTGTTTTCTTTGTTTTGATTTGTCTTGCTAATCTGAGCTCTGTTTGTTGTTTTGATAGAAGGTTAGTCTGTTGCCTTGAACGAGGTGGAGACTGAGGATAAGGTCCCCTTGACCACTCGGACGTAAGTCTTCTGCTGTAAATTTCCTTGTGCTTGTCTTATTGCTCATTTCCACAATAACTGAATTGCTTTTTTCAATATAGTCGTGAACTGGCACCCTGTGCCCCTTCTATGACAGTTGTATCTGCTTCTGTCCTGGGGGCCATCCCAATCCCCTCCTTTGAGGTGGTTGAGGATGATTTGTTTGATGTGCCACTTCCGAGTCTTGGCTTCTCGGGGGTGGCAGGTAGCTTCAAGAAGGCTATTGAGTAAGTTCCGGCTTCTTTTCTCTTTGTCTTGATAATTTTTGCTTCTGTCTTTGATTAATCCGGGTTCTTTTTTCAAATGCAAGCCTTCTGAGGATGCCTCGTCTTCTCTAGCCCTTGGGGCTGAAAAAACTTTACAAGAATCTACTGTTGGTAAGCTCTTGTTTTGCCTTGCCTTTCTGTCTTTTGTATAATTTATGTATCTTATATCCTTATAATTCTGCTTTTTGTAGCTTCTCCTCCTCGTGTTGCTCCTCTTGAGCCACATGTTGAGGAGTAGAATGTTGGAGCCCTGGTGCCCTCTTAGGAGGAGCACCAGGTTGTGGATAGCCCTTTGGGGATTTTTGCTACTGCTCGTTTGCCGTCTGGGTCATCCCTTCTGGATGTTCTTGAGGATGCAACTCAAGCTGACGAGACAGTGGGTGAGGGTTCTGATAACTACCCTCCCCCTTCTTCTGCTGCTGAAGCCGGTCAGCCGTCAACATCTGGGCCGGGTGCTCTTCTGCTAACTCGGACAGGAGAGGAGATGGCTCAGCTTGGCCGAGTTGAGCGGTTGGCCAAGTTGGTTTCTTCTTGGGAAACCTTTTTCTGGTGCTTATGGCGCCGAGCTTAAGGTATCCGAGTTCTTTTTTGTCTTTCGATATTGGTTTATTTTGCTTCTGTCTCACACATTTTGCTTTGCAGTCTTTACTTCAAGATCAAGATATCTTGTTTGGTCCTCATGAGGCACAGTTTACTGCCATTGCTGAGGCCAATTTGAAAAGAAAGGAAGATGAGCTGGCTCAGGCTCAAGTTGTCCTAGCTTATGAGAAGGAGCAGCGTGCTCTGATGGAGGCCGCCCTTAATGCCAAGATGCTTGATGCTGAGAAGGCGCGTGATACCACTCAGGCTAAGAATTCTGACTTGAAGGAGAGGCTGGCTGGTAAGTCAATCTTTTGTTGATCGACTGCTTTCCCTTGGTTTTGCTCTTTTTTCTTTTCTGAGTTGTTGATTTGCTTTCTTTCAGCTCTTGCTCGTGAAAAAGAAAACTGGTCGAAAGATAGGGAGTCGATGACTGACACCCTTCGTACTTCACAAAATCAGGCTGAGTCTATAAGTACCCTTGCTGATTCGAAGTTGAAAGAAGCCCATGATATTTTTGCTCAGGCGAATTTGATGAGATCCGGTGCTGATCGTGATATTGTTCAGGCAATGAAGTCAGTACAAGACTTGCAGGGGAGGCTGAAGGCTGCCCATGATCAATTTTGGGCTCTTTATGCTGCAGTCACTCCCATCATTGCTTCAGTCTGCCGGCTAGAAGATAGGGATCTAGGCCTTGGAGGTATAATACCGGTGCTTTCTTCCCGGTTTTATGATTTTGTAAAGAGTGGCTTTCACCGATGCATCAATAATGTGGTTTCATATGTCCGGGTTGTTGCCCTTGATGCCCCTCTTGATTGGATTACTGAAGCTTCTGTATCGGTTGAGTTTTCAAGACAGTGGGAGGAGGCCAAAGTAGAGCTTAGTGGTCTATCAGACCAAATTTTGGAACAGATGAATGTGCTTCCTACTGAGCCTCCAGCTCCTTAGATATTTTGTGTAATGAACTTGTGGTTTCTTGTAATATATATTTGCCTCTTGTGAATGTGATCAGGCTTTGCCCTGCTTTTGAATTTGTCTTTGACTGAAATGAGCAGGCTTCGACCTGTCTTTCTTTTTCTTCTGAGATGTCTTTGAATAACATGGACAAGTTTCGCCCTGTCTTTCCTTGTGGCTTTTTCGTGCTTTGCCATAGCTTGTTTCTTCTTGGTGATGTAGTAGAGTTGAAGGAGTTGATTATACTTTTCTTGGGGTAATCAACCAATTTGTACTGTAGATCTGCGTCATTCTTGGGGCAGAGTAGTTCTGAGGGTAAGCTCCCGAGTTGTAATTGTTACTTGTGCCGCTTTTGGGGCGAAGTGGTCGACCATACTGCTCTTGGAGTAAATGGCCAAGTTGTTTTTTGCTGATTGTACCGCTTCTTGGGCGAAGTAGTCAATCGTACCGCTCTTGGGGTAGGCGACCGAGTTGTTGGAGTGCTTGTGCCCCTCCTTGGGTGAAGTAGTCGATCGTACCGCTCTTGGGGTAGGCGATCGAGTTGTTGGAGTGATTGTGCCGCTCTTTGGGCGAACTAGTCGATTGTACCGCTCTTGGGGGAGGCGACCGAGTTGTTGGAGTGTTTGTGCCCCTGCTTGGGCAAAGTAGTCGATCGTACCGCTCTTGGGGTAGGCGACCGAGTTGTTGGAGTGTTTGTGCCGCTCCTTGGGCGAAGTAGTCGATCGTACTGCTCTTGGGGTGGGCGACCGAGTTGTTGGAGTGTTTGTGCCCCTCCTTGGGCGAAGTATTCAATCGTACCGCTCTTGGGGTAGGCGACCGAGTTGTTTTTGTAGATAACGCTACTTGTTGGGCGTAGTAAACGATTGTACCAGCTCTTGGGGTAAGCGATCAGACCCGTATAGCACAACCGTTTCCGGGTTGGCTGTTTGCAGGGTAAGTAAGCAATCGTACCAGCTCTTGGGGTAAGTGATTGCGCCCGTATAGCAACAACCGTTTCCGGGTTGAGCTGTTCGTAGGGCTACCCCTTTTTCCCCAACCTAATTACGGGTTGGTTCTGTCCGTTGGATAGGGCTGTCAGTCGTACCATCTCTTTTATGGTAGAGTGACAAATGCTAGCTTGGGTCTCCTTACCCAAGAAGCTATTTGGCCGTTGGCCGTCAGTCAAAGCATCTCCATATGGTTGAGTGACAAGATTGCTCATGTAGTGCAACCGTTTCCGGGTTGGCTGTTAACAGGGAAGCCCCTTTTTCCCCAACCTGATTACGAGTTGGTTCTGTCCGTTGGACAGGGCTCATATTTGAAGTCATTCTTCTTGAATAATTTCTACTGTATTTCTCTTGAAACTTGAGTACAATCTGTTGTACTTAATTGTAGAATCTTTTGAGCTGGCTGATATGCCAAGTGTTCTTTACAGGTATTTCATCTGGAGTCATCAACTCGTATGTGCCGGGTCCTGTTGCTGTCTTCACGATGAAGGGTCCTTCCCATGGACTGAGTAGTTTGTGTCGTCCATCTTTCTTCTGGATTAGTCGTAATACTGAGTCCCCTGGCTTTAGTGATTGGGGTTGAGTACTTTTGTCATAATGTCTTCGTAACCCTTGCTGATATCTTGCATTTTGGATTATTGCACTGTCTCTTATTTCTTCTATTGAATCAATTTCTAATCGCCTTGTTTCTTCTGCTTCGCCTTCTTCATATTGTTCTATTCTTGGAGATAGCCATATCAAGTCGGCTGGTAGTACTGCCTCTGATCCGTAGACCAGAAAGAACGGTGACTATCCGGTGGCTCTGCTAATCTAGGTTCTTAGACCCCATACTACTTTTGGTAGTTCGTCGATCCATTTTCCACCATAATCTTTCAAATCTTCATATAATCTTGGTTTTAAGCCTTGTAATATGAGTCCATTTGCTCTTTCGACTTGTCCATTGGCCTACGGGTGTGCTACTGATGCAAAGTTGATTTCTATCCCACAATCTCTTGCCCAGTATTGGAATTCCCTTGCTGTAAATGGTGAACCAAGATCTATGATTATTCTATTGGGCATGCCGAACCTATGCATGATGTCTTGTATGAATTCCACTGCCTTTTCTGCACTGTATTTGACCAAAGGTTTGTATTCAATCCACTTTGTAAATTTGTCGATTGCCACAAATATGTATTCGAAGCCTCCTTTTGCTTTTTTGAGTGGTCCGACTTGATCCAGCCCCCAGCATGAGAACGGCCAAGCCAGCGGTATGCATATTAAGTTGTGAGCCGGCACATGTGATTGCCTAGCAAACATTTGGCAATTCTTGCATGTTCTGACGAGCTCTTCTACATCTTTGAGTGCTGTTGGCCAATAGAACCCGGTTCTGAATGCTTTGCCGACTAGTGTCCTAGAGGCTGCATGATTTCCACAACATCCTGAGTGGATTTCATCCAAGATTTCCTTTCCTTTATCTGTTGGAACACATTTAAGCAGTACTCCTGATGATGCTGCTCTTTTGTATAGTTTATCATCCACCAGAACGTAGTTTTTGCTTCTTCGTACAACCCGGGTTGCTTCTGCTTTATCTTCGGGCAGTTTCTTCTCTTTGATAAAATCAATGTATGTTTGTCTCCAATCATTTTGTATGACCATGATTTATCTTGACTGGTCTGGTTCTTCTGCTTGATCTATTTCCATTGGATCTGTTGTTTCCTTCTCCTTTTCTGTGTTCCCGAGTTGTTTGAAGGATGGGGCTGTGAGTTCTTCTACAAATATACCAGGTGGTACTTTTGCTCTATCTGATCCTAATTTGACTAGCACATCTGCTGCAACGTTGGAATCTCTTAGTACATGATGGATTTCGAGCCCTTGGAAAATTTTCTCTAATTTTCTGACTTCTGCACAGTATGCGTCCATATTATCTTTTGTATAATCCCAATCCTTGTTGACTTGATTGATTACTATAGCTGAATCACCGTAGACAAGTAGTCTTTTGATCCCAAGTGAGCTTGCAACTCTTAGACCGTGTATTAATGCTTCGTATTCTGCCTCATCGTTAGTTGCCTGCCAAAGTATTTGTAGCACATATTTTAACTGTCTCCCTTCTGGTGATATGAATAGTACTCCTACTCCGGCTCCTCCTAACTTTAGGGAACCATCAAAATACATTTTCCAATGATCAAGTATTGGTTCGGGTTCTTTTTGACTGATTTCTGTCCATTCAGCAATGAAGTCGGATAATGCTTGAGATTTGATTGTTGTTCTTGGTTTGAAGTCTAGGTTGAGAGCACCGAGTTCTACTGCCCATTTTGATATCCGACCTGTTGCATCTTTATTGCGTAGAATGTCTTGAAATGGAAAATTAGTTACCACTGTAATCTTGTGTTCATGGAAATAATGTCTCAGCTTTCTTGATGATATCAACACTGCATAAAAGTAGTTTTTGCACGTGTGGGTATCTCACTTTTGATTCTGTTAGTACTTTGCTTATGTAATAGACTGGTCTCTGCACTTTGTATGCGTGTCCGGGTTCTTCTCTCTCAACCACAATTGCTGTGCTGACAACGTTCTTGGTTACTGTAATGTATAGCATCATGTTCTCTTTGCCTTTTGGTGGTGTCATTACTAGTGATGATGCCAAGTATTCTTTTAACTTTTGGAATACTTCTTCTGTCTCTTCTGTCCATTCAAAACTTCCTGCCTTTTTCAATAATTTGAAAAAAGGTAGCCCTTTTTCTCCTAGTCGGGAGATGAATCTGTTGAGTGCTGCCATGCATCCTGTAAGCTTATGTATGTCTTTAACTTTCTTTGGAGGTTTCATATCCATGATGACTTTAACCTGCTTTGTACTTGCTTCAATTCCTCGGTTGCTGACTAGAAATCCGAGTAGTTGTCCTGATGGGACCCCCAAAAACACACTTTGTGGGGTTTAGCTTCCACTGCCATGCTTTTAGATTCTTGAAAGTCTCCTCTAGGTCTTCTATCAATGATCCGGGTTCTTTTGTCTTGATTACTACATCATCAATGTATGCTTCTGCGTTTCTTCTGACTTGACTCCCCAAACAAGTTTGAATTGCTCTTTGATATGTTGCCCCTGCATTTTTTAGCCCAAAAGGCATTGATTTGTAGCAATATGCCCCAAAGGGTGTAATGAACGATGTCTTGCTTTGGTCTTCTTCTCTTAAGGATATTTGATGATAGCCTGAATAGCAATCTAGAAAAGATAATAGAGTTGATCCTGCTGTTGAGTCGATGATTTGATCAATCCTTGGTGGGACATATGGATCTTTTGAGCGATGTTTGTTGAGGTCTGTGTAGTCGATGCACATGCGCCATTCTTTTGAATTCTTCTTCTCTACTAGGACCGAGTTGGCAAGCCAATCCGGGTTGATTATTTCTCTGAGAAATCCTGCTGCCATGAGCTTGGTGATCTCTTTTTTGATTGCTGCTTTTCTGTCTGGAGCGAATCTTCATAGCTTCTGCTTAACGGGTTTGGACCCTTTGTTCACATCAATTATGTGCTCAGCCAACTCCCTTGGGACCCCTGGCATGTCGGCCGGCTTCCAAGCGAAGATGTCTTTGTTGTCCCGAAGAAAGTTGGTGAGCGCGAGTTCCTATTTGGGATCGAGATTTGCACTGATGATTGCCGTCTTCTCTGGATCACCAGTCAATAAGTCAATAGTCTTGGTAGCGGCTTCTTTTGGTGGTGCGAAGTTGCTTGGCTTCTTAGCCGGTATTTGAATCTCATCCGGGTTCATTTCGCTGGCTAGCGTTGCAATCTCTTTTCCTTCCTTTATGTCTTGTAATCTTTCAGATATTTGTACTGCTTGTACGTCGCAATCATGTGCTTTCTTTAGATCTCCCTTCAATGATAATACTCCCTTTGTTGTTGGCATCTTGAGTAGTAGGTATGGATAGTGTGGTACTGCCATGTATTTTGTTAAAGCTAGTCTCCCAAGTATTGCGTGGTAGCATAATTCAAAGTCTGCAACTTCGAATTTGATGAATTCCGTCCGGTATTTGTCTGGTGTGCCAAAGGTGACTGGTAGGGTTATCTGCCCGAGTGGCATGGCTACTTTGCCGGGTACTATTCCATAGAATGGTGTGCTTGTTGGTGTCATTAGTCCTTCACAATCCAGATTCATCCTTCTGAGAGTATCTGCGAAAATTATGTTAAGCCTGGCTCCTCCGTCGATGAGTACTTTAGTTACTGCCACTCCTGCGATAGTTGGACCCAGTACCAATGGGTAGCATCCTGTGTTTGCTGCACTAGTCCATTGGTCTTCTCTTGTGAAGTGGATGGGGTACTCTGACCAATCTAGATACCTTGGGGTGGCTGGTTCACCTGCCATGATGGCTCTGTGAGCTAATTTCTCTTGCCTTTTACTTCGTGTGTTAGGAACACCTGAGAATATTACTGCTAATGGCGTTGGGGTTCTTGATAATCTCCTTCAGCTTTCTTTTCTTCCTTCTTAGAATCTTCTTGCTTTTGCTCCGAGTTGTTTTGATTTCTGTTTTCTCTCTTCATGAATTGCCGCTGAAAAGTGCTGCATTCAACTAACTTGTGTCTGGCCCCTGGGTGTATGTGACACGGCATGTTCTCTATGTTCTCTGGCACTCTTCCTCGGTAGTTGTTGCTCTGATAGTTGTTATTACTGTTGTAACCGCTGTTGCTACGGTTGTTGCTATTGTTGTAGTTGCTATTGTAATTACCACCGTTGTTATCGTTGCTGTTGCCATTGTATCTTCTCTTGTTATCTGTGGTTGCCACCATGTTGTCCTGCCTTGGCCTTTTGTCTCATTGTCTATAATCGGGTCTTCCTCTATTCTCCGGGTTGTCCCTAGCAAACTGATGCTGGGTTCTTTCTTCTGATGAAATCGGCTTTTCAACAACCCTCTTGAAGTCTTCATTTGTCCTTGGGTTCTCATTGAAATAGTCTTTGTGTTGCCAATTTGCTAAGATTCCTTCCGCAAAGGCCTCTATCACCTCTCTGTGGGGGTATTAACCCCTATACCCTTACGGCTAAGCTTGGGCTGGCCCGGATCGATGGGTTCAGTCCACCCGAAAGACGACGTGCGGCCCAGTTACCCTGATCGGAGTCCCGCACAAGGAATCAAGACGGATTTGGCGACCAAGCAGGATCCTGGTCGGTTAGAATAGGAATCCTTATCCGGCCAGATATGGCAATTGTAACTGCCTAGGATTAGTTTCCAGATCTGTAACCCTGCCCCCGGACTATATAAGGCGGGCAGGGGACCCCTCTAAAAAATATCTCTCATTGACATACAGCAATACAAATCAGACGCAGGACGTAGGTATTACGCCTTCTTGGCGGCCGAACCTGGATAAAACCTCGTGTCTGTCTTGCGTCACCATCTTGTTTGGGGCTTGCGCATCTGTCTGCCGATAATCTACTACCTTGGGCATACCCCTAGGTAGACTGCCGATCATATTTCGTCGACAGTGGCGCGCCAGGTAGGGGGTGTGCGTACTGCTCTCCAAACAAACAAGATGGTCATCATCTCTGGCTCCATGGCTATGCCCAGCGGCCTCACGTTCACCGTCGGCCAGATCACCTGGACCACCAACTCCGACGACTCCATCGCCATGGCCACGGGGGAGGCATGGATTCAGCCTGCGCCGACGACTACTTCACCTGCATCGGCTACGGCTCCGACCACGGTGAACACGGCTCCGACCACGGTGAACACGGCTCCGACCACGGTGAACACGGCTCCGACCACGATGGACCTGGCTCCGACCATGGGACATCTGGCTCCGACCACGCCTACAGCCACGCCAACAACCCGTCATCCGCTTCCCCGCTATAGAGGGAAGCAGATCGACAACACCGACCTGCTCGATTCCGTTGATCGGGTCGGCATCCAACTCGCTGAAACCCTGGCTCTGGTGAGTACGATTCAAACCCAACCTAACGAGTAGGTAACATCTCTCCACGACAGATCTATCCGGCCAGCTCAGACCAGTCGCCCTGTGCGATTTGGAACAGATCTTGTGGTCGTATCAACTCCTGAGGGGCGTTTCGCTCATCGCCGGCCAGACATCGCGACGGGTCTCCGACTCTGCGAGTACGAAGCCCTGACGGAGAACCACCAGGTCCAGCCCTACGGTCTGCAAAACGCTGCCTCCAGCTACGCGTACGACCTGTGACACCGCTCGGATCTGTGTCCTGTACACCGATCTCGGCCGAAGCCATGCAACATCGTCAACATGGTCCGGATCGAAGATTATCAGGAAGGATCCGTCCACACAGTCCGGGAAGGTGACTCCAGCTCCTCATCCGGCATCGCGTCCAACGCATCTGTCCACACCGAGCTTCAGCGTCACGAAGATGACGGCGCCCAATACGATCTGGATCTACCAGACCACGCCCCGGGTTTCCCCCAATTTCCGTCTTTCCTGCCAAGACGAGGGGATTTGATCCATGTTGTCAGCAACAACGAGCCGCCAGCAGTTGGCGAAACAGAACAAGAAAAAACTACACGCGAAGCACGCAATATTGACCGGTTTAATCGCCGGCAAATCGAAGCTGAAGCAGACCAGGAGGCACGACGCATAAGGGTCCAACCGCGTGACCTCAACAATGCTTTCGACAGGGTAGGGGATAAACAAGTCTTCAAGACCCCAAGCGCCAACGTAGCCGTCGCCATGGCGACGATGCAGCGGCTGCCCAACACTCCCGAGACTCAAGTAATCCGTGATGACATACAAGCTTATCTGACGGCTGCTATGGCTCAGACCGCAGAGATGAACCAAGCCCGGGCTCCATCCGTTTCTGTCGAATCAAGCCACAGCCGCCAATACTCAAGTCGCTCATAGCCACTCAACCTACGTGGCTCGCGCAATAACGACCCATCGGACAACCGTCAAGGCGGGAACGGTGGTCGTGATGGTGGTCGGGATGACAACCGCCGCCGGGAGGATAACCGCCACGACGTTCGAGGCGACAACCGCCGAGATAACCGCGACAATCGCCGTGATAACCACGGTCGCGGCGCTAATCCAGGTGGCAATCGAGATCGCCGTGATGGCAATAACGATCTCCGCCATTACCTCGGTGGACGTGATTTGCGTGCTCGCATCAACCAGAGAGCCGACGATCGTGCATCCCATGAAAGCTATCGCCGTATGGAGTACGACACCGTCCACGGTCCGCCGGGTCTGAAGTAGTTCACTCCACACCTGCGCCAAGTCATATGGCCCAAGAATTTCAAGCTCGAGAAGCTTCAGAAGTACGACGGCAAAGAAAACCCCGAATTATGGGTCATGCTCTATGAAACCGCGTGCCAATCAGCCATGGCTGACGAGCACGTTATGTCTAACTACTTCCCAGTCGCCGTTGGTCATGCAGGTCACCAATGGCTAGTTAGCTTGCCGGCAAACTCTTTTGACTCTTGGCAGGAACTCAAGCAGGCCTTCATCGACAATTTCATCGCTACTTGTGAACAACCCGGCAACAAGTACGATCTGCAACGGATCCGAGATCGGAAAGACGAACCACTACGCGAGTACGTTCGGCGTTTTTCGGAGATGCGCATCAAGGTCCCATCAATATCCGACAACGAAGCAATCGAGGCTTTCGTCACCGGCCTCCGCTTCCACGACGCCCTAAGAGACAAGCTCCTCCGGAAAAGACCTGAGTCAGTCACAGCGCTCTTGGCCACCGCTAAGAAATACGCGGACGCTGACGACGCTAAAAAGATAATCGTCGAAGAAGAAGCGAGGGTCCCACGCTCCGACCACCCCCCCACACCGCGATGATTACCGCGGCAACCGTGGTCGGAACGACAATTTTGACCGCCGCAACCAGCGCAACGACTCCCGCGACCACCGTGATCAACATAATCAGCGGCGCAACCGCCGTGACGATTACAGAAGCAAGCGTGCTCGGGAAGACGATGGCGAGGTCAATACTGTGAAAAAGGGCGGAGGATGTCATAACTACGAGGACGATTACGCCAAGGCATTGAAGGGCCCCTGCCAGCTCCATCCCAAGTCGAACCATACCATGGAGAATTGTCGCGTCCTCAAGACTATCTACACGCGCCAACAGGCTCCGGATATGTCCGACAAGCCTACTGACGTGAGGGAATAGCGCAACGAGGACAACGGCGACGACGACGATGCAGATCCTCGTCATAAATACGTCAAGCCGACGGATCGCGTGCACACCATCATCGGCGGCAAGGTGTCCATTGAGACCAAACGAGAACGCAAGCTGCTCGCCCGCACCTGCTTGAACGTGGCAAAGAACGACAACCTTCTTACCGATCCGCGGCTTCCTCCGTGGTCTCACCGTTAAATCTACTTCAGCAGGAAGGACCAATGGGCCGCCATACCCGAGCTAGGGTGTTTTCCCCTGGTCCTCGATCCTTGTATCAACAAGGTTCAGTTCGACAGGGTACTGATCGACGGCGGCAGCTCCATTGATATACTGTTCAAGAACAGCCTGCCCGCTCTGAAAATAGCCTAGGCGGACCTGAAGCCATATGAGGCACAGTTCTGGGGCGTTCTCCCCGGACAGAGCTCCACACCTCTCGGGCAGATCACGCTACCTGTGCAGTTTGGGACTCCGGACCACTTCTGCACCGACTACATCAACTTCGTGGTCGCTGATTTCGACGGCACCTACCATGCTATTCTTGGTCGACCATCGCTCACCAAGTTCATGGCCATACCTCATTACAAGTATCTGGTGCTCAAGATGCCTACTGAGAAAGGAGTTTTAACCCTCAGGGGCAACGTATACGCAGCTTATACCTGCGAGGACGACAGCTTCAAAATAGCAGAGGCCCACGACCTCTCTATTCGCATGGCCGAGACCATGCTCAACGCTAAGAAGACCACGGCCGACCACTTGGAGATCCCAGAGCTCGAGGCTCCACGCAAGAACATCAGGTGCAAGGAGCACAAGACGATCCAGCTGGTCAAGGGCGATCCCAGCAAAATGGCCCTCATCGGGGCCGACCTGGATCCCAAATAGGAAGACGCGCTCGTCAGGTTCTTGAGGGGCAACGTGGATGTGTTTGCATGGAAACCTTCCGACATGCCCGGTGTACCTCGGGACTTGATTGAGCACTCCTTGAATGTCAACAGCAAAGCCAAACCAATCAAGCAGAAGCTACGACGGTTCGCTCGCGACAAAAAGGAGGCGATTAGGGTAGAAGTTACACGGCTTTTGGCAGCCGGATTTATCAAAGAGGTGTATCATCCGGAATGGTTAGCCAACCCGGTTCTTGTACGCAAAAAGAATAATGAATGGAGAATGTGCGTTGATTACACTGATCTCAACAAACACTGCCCTAAGGACCCCTTTGGCTTGCCTTGCATAGACGAGGTCGTAGATTCAACCGCCGGTTGCGAGCTGCTTTCCTTTCTCGATTGCTACTCTGGTTATCACCAGATCGCTCTCAAAAAGGACGACCAGATCAAGACATCTTTCATCACGCCCTTCGGCGCCTACTGCTACACGACTATGTCGTTCGGGCTCAAAAACGCCGGTGCTACTTACCAACGCGCTATACAGGCCTGCCTCAACGACGAGATAAAAGACGGCCTCATCGAGGCTTACGTCGACGATGTAGTTGTCAAAACCAAGGAAGCACATACCCTTGTTGACAATCTGGAACGCACCTTTGTAGCCCTTAATACGTTCCAATGGAAATTAAACCCAAAGAAGTGCATCTTTGGTGTCCCTTCTGGCATACTGCTCGGCAACGTCGTCAGTTACGATGGCATACGCCCTAACCCGAAGAAAGTCAAAGCTGTCTTAGACATGAAGCCCCCAAAAAAGGTGAAGGATGTCCAGAAGCTCACCGGCTGCATGGCTGCTCTAAGCCGTTTCATATCAAGATTAGGAGAAAAAGGACTACCATTCTTCAAACTGCTCAAATCGTCCGAGAAGTTCGAGTGGTCGGAGGAAGCAGACGCTGCCTTCACGCAGCTGAAACAATACCTCACGTCACCTCCGGTACTTACTGCTCCCAGAGAAGACGAAACTCTCCCGCTTTACATTGCGGCAACCGATCGGGTGGTTTCCACTACAATGGTGGTCGAGCGCGACGAGCCGGGCCACGCCTACAAGGTACAGCGGCCAATCTATTTCATTAGTGAGGTACTCAACGAATCCAAGACCAGGTACCCACAGATTCAGAAACTGCTTTACGCCATACTGATAACATCCCGCAAGTTGAGACATTATTTCGACGGATATCGTGTGGTGGTCATGACCGAGTATCCTTTGGGGGACATCATTCGCAATAAGGATGCGAACGGGCGCATCATCAAATGGGCAATGGAGCTATGCCCCTTTTCCTTGGAATTTGCAAGCCGTACTACAATCAAGTCTCAGGCACTCGTCGATTTCATCGTCGAGTGGACAGACTTAAGCACGCCCGCTTCTCCGGGATCCGACGAATATTGGACGATGTACTTCGATGGTTCTCTCAATATTGACGGTGCGGGAGCAGGAATTCTTTTCATATCACCATCCAAGGAGCAGCTCCGGTACGTCCTCAGGATTCACTTCCCAGCATCTAATAATGCCGCCGAGTATGAAGCATGCTTGCATGGTCTACGCATTGCGGTTGAGCTTGGAGTTAAACGTCTCTATGTTTACGGAGATTCGGCTTTGGTCATCAACCAACTCAACAAGGACTGGGACACGACCAGTGAAAAGATGGACGCTTATTGCAAATCGATAAGAAAGCTGGAAGGCAGGTTCTATGGCATCGAGTACATACACGTGGTCCGGGACAAGAACCAGGCAGCGGATGCGTTGTCAAAGTTAGGATCATCCCGAGCCAAAATCCCACATGGCGTATTCGTCCAAGACCTGCTCACGCCCTCCATTGAAGACGAAGATTCAACGACCGACAAAGTCTCAGACCAGCAATTAGTGGCTATGGTTCCGGCGCCGAGCGCAACCGAGCCGCTTCCGACCACTCATGAGCCAGACTGGAGAACACCTTTCATCAAGTACTTAACAGACGGTAGCGGTTATATCGATCGAACAGAAAATGAACGCCTGATGCGTCGTAGTAAGCAGTATCTGCTCGTCGATGGCAAGTTATGGCGCAAAAACGCTAAGGAGGAAATCTTGATGAAGTGTATAACCCAGGAGGAAGGTAAGCATCTCCTAGACCAAATCCACTCTGGCTCCTGCGGCAACCACGCGGCCTCAAGAACACTGGTCGGTAAGGCTTTCCGAGCAGGGTTCTATTGGCCGTCAGCAGTGGCCGACGCAGAAAAGCTAGTCCGCCGCTGTGAAGGTTGTCAGTTCTTCTCCAAGAGAATCCATGTACCGGCACATGAGATCCAGACGATTCCAGCCTCTTGGCCCTTCGCATGCTGGGGACTGGACATGATCAGGCCTTTCAAACCAGCCCCTGGGAAATTTACATGCGTCTTCGTGCTAATTGATAAGTTTTCTAAGTGGATAGAATACATGCCTCTGGTACAGGCATCCTCGGAGAAAGCCGTCACATTCCTCGACCAGGTCATCCACCGTTTCGGCGTGCCCAACAGCATCATTACTGATCTGGGTACTCAGTTCACCGGGAACGCTTTTTGGGACTTCTACGATGAAAGGAGCATAGTTGTAAAATACGTCTCGGTGGCGCATCCTAGAGCTAATGGACAAGTCGAGCGGGCAAATGGCATGATCTTGGACGCATTGAAAAAGAGGATGTACAGAGAAAACGATAAAGCTCCTGGAAGATGGCTCAAGGAGTTACCAGCCGTTGTCTGGGGCCTCCGAACTCAGCCCAGTCGTAACACTGGCGTCTCACCATACTTTATGGTTTACGGCGCTGAAGCAGTCCTCCCACCAGATATAGCTTTCCGATCAGCACGGGTAGAGAACTTCGACGAAGGCAAGGTCGACGAAGTACGGGAGCTAGAAGTCAACAGCGCAGAAGAAAAAAGGCTTGATTCTTGCGTACGCACGGCCAAATACCTTGCTGTTTTGCGCAGGTATTACAACAAGAACGTTAAAGAGCGTTTCTTCGTGGTCGGGGACTTAGTCTTGAAGTGGAAGACGAACCAGGCTGGTGTCCACAAACTCGCAACCCCATGGGAGGGACCCTTCATGATCAAGGAAGTCACACGTCCAACGTCTTACAGGTTAGCTCATCTAGACGGCACGGATGTACCGAACTCATGGCACATCGACAAGCTTAGACGTTTCTATGCTTAACTACTGAGATATGTACTCTACTTGTATTTTTGATTTACTTTACTAAAGCAACTATGATTTCTCCGACCACTCTAATGTGTCACTCCAAATTTTATGGTTATTCTAACTTAAGCCAGTACAAGCCGACCACCACTCCTCCTACGGTTTTCGGAGCAGGCCCTGTCTACGGTTCCTCCCAACACGTGCACGGGATCCGCTCCCTACGTTGCGGGTGATCAGCAGGTCCCCCCTGGTTTGGCTTGTCTGCGTTCACGTATGCACAGGTCATAGTACCTCATACTCCGACCACATGCCAGACTAGGGCCGCACAAACTTTTCAGGATGATGTGTCGAGCAAAACGGTACAACTAAACAGAACGTTAACACGTTCCCACTTAGTTACACCAACACAAAATTTCAAGCTTAAAGTACGTTTTGTACAAAACAAACAAGCTTATAATAATATACAGTTACGTTATTACAAGCTTGCCTGAAAAGGCTCAAGTTTACAATAACACAACTATGTCCTCCTTCTACAGCTTTAAGCCTATTACATTGGCTGGTCGGGGCGCATGGCATTTACTGCTCGCCGCCTCTGATACCCTACTCGAGTCTCGGGGACTCTGGAGCTAGTCAAGCTGAAGGGGATGGCCCCACCGGTGCCTGGCTGGTCGAGACCGCAGGCTTCGTTGGTTGGCTTGTAGCTGATGGCATTTCCAGCTGGCTTGTCGATGGCATACCCTCCATAGGTGCTGTCCCACCTCCGCATAGGTTAATATCGCCAATTATCTTTGACGACAAGTCCAGCTGGGCCGTCCGAAGCTCTTCGGCCTGGTCTGGGTCTATCTCCTTCGGGTACCCAGCCTCCAAGCGTTTAAGATCGATCAGGGGGTAGTGAGCACGCACCATGCTTAGCACATGGGCACCCGTGTACTCACCCGCCTCCTTCACGAAGTCTTGGAACCATCCCCATGCTTGCTTGCATCTCTCGACCAGTCCGAGCTGAGGTGTCCTTAGCTCTTCCTCTGTGAGCGCCGGGTCGATAAGGTCGAGGACGGGCACAATGCCTGTTGCCATTTCTTGGCACCGCTTGCTCCATGTGTCCCGCTCCTCGGAGGCCTTAAGG